>NC_056745.1:1093556744-1093559244 GCF_019279795.1 Protopterus annectens
TCAGCTGTATATTATGTGCCTGAAACTTTTAGCATGCTTACAACCTCAGCAATATACAGAATATTATGGCTTTATCCCCATATGTTATAAAGGGCTGATATCAGTGGGTGGATTATCAATAAAGCACTGTTCTAAAACAATAAACTTATTTAAGTTGAAATAATGGACAAGAAAAATTAAATACATCTACCTCGGATTGGGATAGTGTGAAATCTTGACAATCTGAGAAAATTCCATTTAACACACAAGGCAGCCTAGGAATCAAGTGGAAAGTCATTATTACTGGGCATGTTAGAATAACAGGAAAGGAACAGAATTATATAGCAAATGAATATTCACTGAAGGTCAGGCTGACTAGCAATGTAAAACTGAAATTAACTGAGTCTTGGAAACTCTGGTCATTATAAAATCAGCTGATTATTTTAACTATAATTTTTACAGGGTCTCAACTGCAGTCGTCCAGTACAACACAGTAAAATTTTGAATCCCTATATTATTGACCGTGAAATGTCTGTATACACTGCATACCTGGAGGCATGTGAAAACTTACTAAACAGACTGTGAAAAGTAATTCTTGTACAACAAAGAATATGAGAAGCTAATTACTTATTTGGGTATACCATTGTGCACAGGTTCTTCCAAGTTTATAAAAGTAGATTGTTTGGATGCATGTGTGCATATTATGGTAAGACAATAAAACTTTTTCTTCTCATTCTTCCAGCTTTAAAAACCTCCATCAATATTATTTACAGAGACCTCCAGTGAAGATGTGTAAAATAATCTGCTAGCATAAGTGTTTTCCATGCAAACCCATTGCATGTAATTTGCATTACAAAGGAGTTGCCTACATTATAGAAGATCATTTTCTTGGCCTTTAACAATCTGGGATCCAGTTTATAAACATTTTGTCATCTATTGCTCTACCATGCACATAGCCCAGTATCTTTTACCCTGCAATCAAAACTGTAGTACTTTGACTAGGGACTGGAGTTCGCTGTAAAGTTACTGGCAACAGAACATGAATTGCCAATGATTTAATGAACAGTCAAGAAGAGACCATAATATTCATTCTGGCAAAAGAGGGGTAACTTTAGCTATGCAGGGTGTCTTCCTCAGAACCATCTTATTGGTGGTGCCAGACATGCCCTGGAGACAAAGAGTTTGATACTGATGTGAAACGCACTGAGCATGGCAGACAATGATACAACACAATACCATCACAGACCTGAAACATCATCAAATGTGTTCAGATGGATGAAGAGCCCCTTCTACTGTTTAGATGCCTCTGATGGCACCCCACAGTATTCTCCAGAAACATGCCTCAGGATATTTGAGATGTATACAATGTTACACGACATGTTGGCATACAAACAAATACAACAGGGCACTGACATTGGAAGAGAGGATGAGTTACAGCTTGAGGTAGAAGAAGTGACTTTTGAGGAGTCTGGAAAACCCAGATGCAGCAGGTGACCATATGGGGCAGAGGTGAACACTGTAAATTGTGCCACTGGCTAGGATACAGCATCTGGTTCTCAGTTGTGGGCCAGGTTAGACATATCAAACAGTACCAATGCTGCAAGTAGTACTACAACAGGGAGACAAAAAAGACAACAATCTCAACCCCAGTCTCCATCCTCTACCTCTGTTATGCATACCCCATGCTGTCATGAGCAAGGCACTGTGGCAATACACTTCATAGCCCACTAACAACCTCTCCTGAAGCCCCTCACTGCCACTTAGCAGTCTTATGTCAAGAATCTCCCTTACAACAACAGTAGAAATTCGAGAGTTTTTCCAAACATTCTCCCATCTAGTTCAGTCAATTTCCTGTGAATATGTCTGACAACTGTTACAGATCTGTTCATTATATGTAAATATCCCTTCTTCTCTGCACTTCCTTTGCTTCTATTTAGCAAATTCCATAGTAGGATAAGCACTGCAATGGCTCTGACTGTATTTATTGTGAAATGTCAATGCCTATGAGAGAATTATGGGTTAATGTCTCTGAATCACACTTATTAAGCAATGCAAACTGAACCAAGGCTCTCCATACCTCTCAACTGTACAGATTTACATAGATTTTTGCCACATCTTTTTGGTCTGCTTCTCATAAAATTTTAGTTTTCTGGCAAATCATTGAGTATTGAAGTCAGAAAATAATGACAGATGTTTGAGTTACAGACTTCATACTCTTCAGAAAATTCATGCAAAATATTTTATTCTATCAACTTTCTATGTTTGGAAGAGCAATATTTAAAAATTGTCCCTATTTTTAGGCCTTTGTCCCCCATTATATATGGCTTTGCCCAGATTTCTTGGTCTTAAAGTTTGAGAGGTATGAGGCTCTCACCTGACTGTGCACCCACATGAATGGCCACAAAGCACATTGCATATGAGTGGGAGAGTCACTATTCCCAGCATGTATATGGATATATTAAATCTGTGTTGTGGCTCCCGGAGACACCAAAGAGCAATAATGAAAGCAGATGTAGATTAT
>NC_056745.1:1093564244-1093589244 GCF_019279795.1 Protopterus annectens
GGGCACTGGCTTTGATTATATCTGGAACAGCCAAGTTTATACACTTATGCAAGTGATTGCACAGGGCTTTAGTGTAAGCTTCAGTGTAGTTACCACTTTCAGCTTGGGTGGGCTTGAAATGCATTTATACTTTCACCTAGGAAGGTATGGTTTGTCTTGGTGAAGGTTTTTAGTCTGATTTCACCCTTTGTGAGTTCTGGTCTTAGTATCAGTTCAAAAGTGACTGATTTGTGGTCAGCTTTAACTAATGGGGGTCCAACAGTTGCAGCAGAGCAGTTTGACATGTTGGTGAGGACCAGATCTAGAATGTTTGTTCCTCTTGTTGGGGTATGGACAATTTGCCCCAGGGCATTTGAATTCACAAAGTCAAGGAACTTTTGTGCTAGCGAGTTTGGGCTAGACTAGGTTTCCCAGTTGATGGTAGGATAATTGAAATCTCCCATAACCAGTGTATTCAGTAAAATTTGGATAGTCTTCAGTTTAGTTAAGTAGGCTTCATGGGTATTGTGACCCATGGAGGGTGATTTATAACTAGCTAGGACTTGAATGGGGGTCTTACCCACCATAACCTGGATCTGAAATAAATCCATGGAGTTGTCCAGTCTAACTAGACAGGAGGTGAATTTATCTCTAATATAGATTGAAAAACTGCCTCCTTTGTTTTTCAGATGTTCATTTTGTGGTCTAAAGGTGATGAAGACATTGTAGTCTTGCAGGGCTGGGGTATGGTCTAAGGCCTTAAACCAGGTTTCTGTGACTGCACAGACATCTACATCTTCTAGTGATAGAAGTGCTTCCAGGGAATGCAGTTTTTGGTTTAAGCTCCTAGCATTTAGCAGCATGATCCTTATTTTGTTCTGATTGGTTAATTTCACGTCAGTTGTTTTTGAAACCTTGCCTAAAAAGGCACTATGGGGGAAGCAAGAGCTTTTGCCATCCGCTGAAAGTCTAGGGGTGCCAGGTGCAAGCCGTCTCTGGAAAGCAGCGAGGTTTGTCGACCATGGCTTTCTAGGCAGACATGAACTGGATGCCCTTGAATGACACCAAAAAACAAGCCAATTATTGAAATCAATCATTTTTTGTTTATAATGTGGCATCATTCTAGGTGAGTGTAGTGTGCTGCTCAAGGCTAGGGACATACCTGCCTGAGACACATACTCAGAGAGCTTGACCATGTTTCTCTTCATATAATGCAGTGATGTACATCTCATGTCATTCATACCAACATGAACTATGACAGAGTTATAACAGTACTTGTTGCTGAGAGACCCGAGTACATGCATGATTTGATGAATCCTGGCACCTGACAGGCACCCAAACGTGACCTTCTCCTTGTCCATCCTAGTGAGTGGGACATCTGTGTGTCTCACTACTGAGTCTGCAATGACAAGAAAACTTGATTTTTGAGCGCTACACCTTATAGGCTTGGTGGGTGAGACACTGGAGCTGTTATGTGTCATGGGTGCTGTGGAGACTGTGTTAGCTGTAGCAGACTTGTGTTTGGAGGTCTCTGGAGTTTTGGTAAGTTTTTCTAGAGAACCGCCATGTATGTGGACTTACATGTTTAATGCATACTGTGTGTATAAGTAGTGGTACTATGTGAATATATAGTGGTGGGTGAGTTAACAATCTTCTCTGTGTTACTGTTTTGAGTGACAGAGAGCATGGATTCTAGATTCTTGGTGTAACTACATCTCTCTCACTCTGTACTTGATCGTGTTATTAGTAGAGGGTTATCTGTGTACATGAGGCAATTACTTCAGGAAGTACTGATTTACACTCATTGTAGTAAATGCTGATTCAGAGACATGCAAATTAGACAACAATGTGGTCTTTCCTCATTGCAACTGATGTCTCTCTGAATCACAAAATATGGCATCATAGAAACATGGCCTTTTTACTGCACCCATTTTCTGAAGCCCCATGCATGTCAGATGGTATTTTTGCATTCTGTTGTACATAAAAGTTTAGTTAGTGCAGCATATGTCATGTCACGTTTATAAGTTTAGGCCCGAAACACACTGATTTTATTCTTAGAGTCACAACACAAAATGTAACAAATAAAAAAACTCAAATGGGAAATTTACATTTGCCCATTTACTTGGTGCATTTCCACACAATTATCTCTTGCCATGCAGAAACTTTCTTTAGTCTATTTGGCTTCCTTGGTCTATTAGCCCTCATGAACACTAACAGAACCTAAATTCTTATCTCTGTGAAAATCTGTTGCAGGTGCAGGACTGCTATGAATATTGCCTCTAAACTTTCAGTCTACAGTTCATTCTCATACCTATGTTACCCGGGAAAAGGGCGAGCAAGAAAAAAGTTTGTCTTATTTACCTTCAGATGATGGAATGACACATTGTTTTCTACCCCTTCCTGGGGAGATACCATTAATCAGATATGTGAGAAATAATCACAATACCATAGTGCACTGTGATAGTCTCACTGCTTTTATAGAACCACTTGCCATACAAAACAGTTAAGAGGTTCAGGAAGGATCATAGCTTGGAAGGACTGTAGAGGTTTATAAATTGCTTTTGTTCTGGCATGAAGTGACATATCCTGAATATTTTATTTAATTCCTGAAACAATTGCAAACTATCATTTTACCAGTAATGTTGCCGGAATAGTTCCATCACATATGATTTTCATATAACAGAGGAATTGCTCTGTTTTGCCAAGTGCCAAACTATACTCCATATGGTTACCATCCCTTACAGCTGCTTTCATGAAGTTAAGCTTTATGACATCCTACCAATATAGCATAGGCAGCTATTTTTGATAGTGAGAATAGGGGCTTTTTAAACAGGCGCGACTAACATGAAAGGAGCAGTTACAGCAGAACTGCTGAAATGTCACTGTCGATGATGTGAAGATAGACTTATGTCCACTGAGAAGGTTAGTGAGGCCTTTATAACATGTGAGTACCTTAAATGAGATATATGTGCTGCAATAGTTCACCTATAGGTACATGTTCTGTGAATTTTCTTTAAAACAGCACGGTATTGTGTACCATTTTACCTCACAACATTTCACATTGCCAGATGAACTCTGCAGTATTTTGTGAGGTCATAAACCCTGCTGAAGTAAAGTATTTTCTTATTCTACTTTCCATTAATACACTTTTGCTTTGACTTCAACAAAATATGTAATGTGGAAAATGTGGCTTAGATTCACATGTAATGCAATAAACTCGTAGCATGTCATTTTTTATGCATCCTCACTAATGGTACAGCAACACATGTGGTCTGAAACATGCAAACCTAAATACAGATTGATGTGATGAAAGCTGATGTTATATGGATGTGTGTGCTACAAGGAATGACGTACTGAGTAAGAGCGGATCTCATGATGTAATCCTGTGAAGCCCAGCAGGTCAGAAAAGCATATTTACTTATTTCATTTATATAACTGTTAAACCAAACAGTTTGTTTGTTTGATTCAAAAGATCATATAGAGCCATAATGCAGAACAAAGTCAAAACAATGGCAACAAATATACACACTATGATGCTGATATAAAGGAAGTCTACACAGATATATATATTGATGATTTATAACCAGACGGAACATTAGTACCAAATAAATTAAGTCTAAAACAAAAATGTAAGACATATTGAATAGGAAAAGATAAAAGAAGTATCTGCATTTATGATAACCATATATCTATAATTATATTCTTTTTTAGTGGAGAAGGGAAGAGAGAGAATGGGAAAGAGACAGGGGGAGAAAAAAGTTTATACTGCACTCCTCCAAAATTCTGCTATTGTTAATCATCTGAAACTTGTTTCCTTATTTCAGCGGTTAGGTTCCCAAGTAATGTTCTTAGCAGCAGTAAGACACTGAATGTTACCCCTTGTATAAACAATCCAACAATATATTGACAGACTCTGCATACACAGAGATTCTGGTAAACACATGCAGGGAATTACTGAAACAAATTATTTTAGAGTAGATTTAGAGAATATAGATTTTACATTAACACTGTAGTTTGCTTATTTAACCTCATCCAGTATATCCACTAAATATAACACTCTACTTTTATTGTGGCAAACACACCCTGTTGAACTGTTATTTTACTAAAGGAGATGTTTTAATACTGGAGTACTTTTTTTTTTCCTTTACTGATAACAGTGTTAATGAACAATAAGACAGCAAGTATCACATTAAGTCATTAGTGACATTCTCTGACTAGAAAGATCAGAGTAGACTAACAGGCCTTTAGTGAAACCACACTACACTACACTATTGTTCTTTCTACCAAAAACAATTTCCACTACTATTCAATACAGCTTTGAAGCAAACAGGGGTTTTCCTCCAAACATTGGATGCTGGGGTAAAATGGCAAATAGTAATTGTGAAGAATGCAGAGAACATCTGCCTACTGCCTTCTTTCAGAACAGACACAGATACAGGTTCATCACCTAAAGGAAATTCACCCCGGGGATCATGTCAGTCACCCTGCTAGACAGGGGTACACAGAAGTTAATATTGTGGGAAGAAATATCCAGGTAATTGTTATGGCTAGGCTTGCATAGGCCCTAGGGCCGATAGCCTAGTACCAACCTATGAACCTATGAACCAAACATTTCTCCTTGTATGTCAGGTTTATTTGGTAACCAGCATTTGGGATTTCCTATATTGCTCAATAAATCACCTATATTTGTATTTCAGGTTCATTAACTGATTTTGTATCTGTGAATCTTGCTTTGGTTTGATCAACATGCTCTCTCAAAGGTGAACCATGACACATTTATACTAAAAGACTTAACTCTCAAATAGTTCATCATTTCTCCACAGTCTAAGTTTCAGTCCTTGATTATAATTTTACACATATATTTTTATCATCATGTGCAGAGCTTCTCAACCTGGTGTTCTTTTAGGTTCATAGGACTAGGCTAATGACCACAAGGGCCTTTTTAAGCCTAGCTATGCATCCCAAATCTCTATCAAGTTCTAGTACCCTTGATAAGTGTAAGCAGGGGCTTGGGAAGTGAAACATTTGCAAGAAAGAGCCTGGGAAATGAGGAGACACGCTCCAGAAGTATTACATATTTTTACAATAAAAATAAGAGTAAAAAATTAAAACCACCATGTAACATAATAAAAAATCAACAGTTAGACAATATGTGTACATAGAGTAGGTTAAATAACAATTGACAGGTCCAGAGAATATCACACATGAAGTACATACAAATAGATAAATATTTACAGGCTGCTTATGTCCATTAGAGACACAGGTGTCAGACCAGGGATGAATTTCCTATTCCCCATCCAGCTGTCAAAGTTACATTTGAATTGGGTTAGGGATGAACTCTGCTTCCCATGGATGGGAAGTCTGTTCCAGAGAAATGGTAGTCTCTGGGATACATGCCTGTCTCTCCAGCAGATCCTATTACTAGATACACTATTTTCAAATCCAATAGCAACAATTGTGTAGATATCAGCCATAATAAAATTACAATTCCTGCAGACGACAAACCTGTCATCTCCTGAAAAGAATTATGCAACTGAACAAGACTTTTGTCAGCATTGATTCCTTAATCTCACCTTTAATTTTCTTCACACCTTCCTTCAAAATTTGAAAACTGTCTTCCAGAATAATTAAATAAAGTACTGCTCAAGTTACATGACAGACTTTATTTTCCTTCATAAAACTGCAAAGTCTACATTGTAATACAGGTTCCATTATTAGATATTAACTCTTTTGCAATATGATATGTATTAAAGCTGTCTTAGTGTTTCAGTGGCTTCTTAAAAAGTTAAAAAATTCAAGGAATATACATATTCCCACTGCAAGTGAACATCCATAAAAAGCAAAAAAGATTTTTTGTTTCAAGAAGTGGGCCTGCGTATATTCCTCATAGTTTTGACCAATAAATTTGAAGGCCATTTTCATGGATGTAAAAGTGCATATTGGGGGCACTTATCACCAAATTTTATTCCTTTTACATGTGCTTACTGATGTTATACCATCAGATACGCTAAAGGTTAAGCATTGTGGGCAATCCAGAATGAGTCTTTCCAACATATTCAATGTTATGGGATGACAGTAGTGATAGGTTTTAACTCTAGTCTCCAACAACACACCCACCTACCTTTGACATGTAAGGTTAGTCTTCTGGAATAGTATAACATGAACCTCGGCTCAGTTAATTCAAGCCAACATTTCAACATGGACTGATACATTTGAAACACAGTTATATCCATGATAGTCCAGTATGTTTAGCTTTTTTCAATATATTTGAATGTATTGTCCATGATATCTGATGTCAGGTGTGTCCAATTTGTAGACTTTTCTGGAATGGGTAACTTGAATCAGCATTAGGAAGACATTTGCCTGGTCTGTTAAGCACTGCAGTTGTGGTGTAGCTTTTTATGGAGCAGGCTTAAATAACTAGCACTTTGCAATGCATAGATATATTTATGAAATATTTGAATTCCAGAAATTATGACATTCCTTCCTTACCATTTAATATATTTATCTTTACAGGCATCAGTATGCAAGACATAAAAACAAACATTTCTTTCTGCGGTTGGATATTCCTTGTGAAAGCCCAGTTCCTATGCCGCAATGAGTAGCATCACAGGAGTGTTAAATGACGGCAGGTTAGTTTAGTTAAAACAATTTTTTCAAGTGACATTTTATCAACAACCAGTTTAACAAAATGGTATTCAAAGATTTTATTATCCTGGGGATAGGGATAATTAGGATGAGTCTTTCATACATGCATTCCAGAGAATTGTGCTCTGGCACATCTGCTACTATTACAATGAACCCTGGGGTCACTTCTGTGTGTGAATAAAGAAAATTGCCCTTGCAGTGACCAATATGAAAAATTAGGCATTTTTATCAAACTGGTCAAAATGTTAATTAACAAGCTCACTTTCAAATAGTTGTCTAGATCCTAAGAATCAGCTATCTGCTGACAAATGAATAAACATGTTAGCTGACAGTAGCAACATTTATGACTTCTGAAGTGCTTACAACTGTTATTTTCGCATGTCCAAAATACTTCTTCATAACAGCTGATGCATGGTTTAATTACGATTACTAGTTTTGGAAAGGAAGTTTTCAGCTCAGTAGCATTTAGGGGTTATTGAGCCTTTCCACAAAGTTTTTTTTTCAGCGTCTACAGTACTTAAATCATTAGCAATATACTTCATCATATGTATTGTACTTCTGTTTTAAAAATATAGTTGTTTCACTATTTAAGATGTTTCTAAAGCATATTTGTTTCACTGTTTTTCCTAAGATATTTCAAAAAAACATGTGTTCACTGTTTCTCATAAGATGCAAATTAGCATCTCCCAGTCCTCTCAAAATTTCCTGTAAATACTATAAATATTCTTCTGGTATGATCCCTATTGCTATAATATCATCCATAATATATATTCTTCTGGTATGGTCCTAGTGACTACGTCATGATCCAAACAGACAGCAACATCATGTGTCACAATCTGCAACAACATTTCTAAAGTCCTCAAAAATATAGTAGGTTCAGACAGCACTACAAATGGTAAACAGCTGTAAGCTTTCCTGTCTGTGTATTCATGGTCAAGTTTTCCTTAATCAAATCATCCAAAACCATTTGCTGATAAGCACTGATCACATCATCTAACTGTAATATTTATTTTTAAAGTCTCCTAGCCCACTGCCAACAGTAGGTAGGTCTTGCATAGATGCTTTTCCTAAGACGTCACCTTGGTAACAGATAATTTATAATTGCCACACAACCTAGTAGTTCTAAAGCATTTCAATTTTAGTATTATAGCAGCATCCATTCGGAGTATTTCCTATGCACTATGACTTTTTCTTAATATAGAATACAGATAAGACGTTAAGCTGAGGCCCAATCTGCCTGAGTTGGTGGTAGCTCAGGTGGATGTAGAAAATCCCACAGCACCTATCAAAAAGAGTAAGGGTATTTTATTTATATACAAAAAGAACTCTTATTTACAACATATTTGCATATTTACAAATGCTTAGAAATGTACAAATATATAGAGGTAGATATACAAATCTATTCACACATATTCATAATTTCCTTTACAATCATACTAAACTGTCATGCCTATTAAACCCCCACTCATATTTCCATAACCACCATCTAATTTTACTTAATACTGTTGCTAAAATCCATTTACCATTAAATCTAATTTCATTTATTCTTTTATACCAAATAACCCATATAACATAAGATAACTTTTTATCTATCCTTTTAACATATTATTTCCTTCTATACTTATAATCATCATCATCTTCTTTCGGCTGTTCCCATTAGGGGTCGCCACAGCGGATCATCTGTTTTCATTTCTTCCTGTCCTCTGCATCTTGCTCTGCCACACCAACCACCTGCATGTCCACTCTCACCACATCCATAAACCTTATCTTAGGCCTTCCTCTTTTCCTGTTACCTCGTAGCTTCATCCGCAGTATCTTTTTCCCAATATACTCAGCATCCCTCCTCATCACATATCCAAACCAACATAATCTTGCCTCTTTGGCTTTGTCTCCAAACCTTCCAACCTGTGCTGACCCTCTAATATACTTATTCCTAATCCTGTCCACCATCATCACACCCAGTGCAAATCTTAACATCTTTAACTCTGCCACATCCAGCTCAAACTCCTGCCTTTTTGTCAGTGCCAGTGTCTCCAACCCATATAACATAGCTGGTCTCACTACCTTCTTGAAGACCTTCCCTTTCACTCTTACTGGTGCTCGTCTGTCACAAATCACTCCTGACACTCTTCTCTACCCACTTCATCCTGCCTGTACTCTCTTCTTCACCTCTCTTCCACACTCACCATTACTCTGAACTGTTGATCCCAGTATTTAAACTTATCCATCTTCTCCACCTGTACTCCTTGCATCCTCACCATTCCTCTATCCTCCTTCTCATTCACACACATATATTCTGTCTTAGTCCTGCTAACCTTCATTCCTCTTCTCTCTAGAGCATATCTCCATCTCTCCAGGGTCTCCTCCACCTGTTCCCTACTCTCAATGCAGATCACAAGGTCATCTGCAAACATCATATCCATGTTTATTTTATCCACTTATTTTATATCTTTCAAAAAACTTCTTTACATAGTTTTCCCCATAACTTTTTTACTCTTTTACACCTCAAAAACATATATTCCGTAGTTTTTCTTCTTCTTGACAATATAATGATATTCTATCACTTTTCTTTTTATATGGCATATTTCCTTTTACTGGCAATTTATCTATTACCAGTCTCCACAAAAAATCTTGACTTTCTGCTTTCTGATTACACCTTTTGCTTCTCGTATTTATAGCTTTAATTGTTTTCATCTGTTAAATTTTCCAATAGTTTTATATAGTAATGTTTTATCATTACATTCTTGTACAATACTTTTCTATCTTTTTCTATATCATTAATTTTTATTTTCCACAAAAAATATTTTTTTCTTGGTAACATTTTATTTCTTCATTTATACACTCTTTTTCTCTTTTATTCTTTTCCCCATACTTCAAAATGTATCATAGTTACATTTATACAGTTTTACTACTAATATCTCGTGTTTTTCATATATCCACTTTAACTCTTTGTACAAATTTAATGAAGCAGCAAATACTACATGTTTCTGAGGAAGTCTGCACATTTTGCAGATGAAAAGCGCTTTAAACTACTGCATTAAACTTTTACTTTGTTTATTCGGCGTTGTTTGTTGGATGCCCTTTGGACTTGCCGGATCCTGTATTGTGCATCACCTAGTGGTTTTTTGGTTTATCTGTTTTGTTTACACTTTTATTCATAGCTTGGTCCAGCTTTGTTGGTCTAAGAGGAGTGGAGGGATGCACACATTACAAAAAAGAAAGTATCGCAATTTGAAAACAGCATCACAAACACAGATATACTAAGCACTAAGTCAGCTGTGCACCCTGAGCATCAGACAAAGGACTTATGTATCCCTGAAACCAAAAGATAGAAAACAAGGATATGGCACACATTACTGTAATTTGCACAGGGTGTTGGGAGGGCAAAAGGCCTAGGCTGACACAAAAGGTAGTGAGTGTGTATGAGTAAGAAAGAGAAACAGGCAGATATCTGGATAAAGTATCAAATGGCCACTGAGACAAAATGAGCTGTAAGCCTCCTGACTGAACCATGTAGCTGTTATATTTGTATCTGTATGGGTACTGCAGGTGAAATTGGAGTGTGAGTGTCTGCAAGAACACAGCCAAGCTCTAGGCTAGTTGTATGCCCTAGTATGTTGGACAGGTGTGAGCATTGCATGGTAGAGGTGACAGTTTGTTGTCATCCCCAACCTTGAGAACTGTCTCTGCCAGCAGTTGCACTGGCACATCCATGCCCACAGTCAGATGCACTGCCGCTACCTGAATGTGACTGATGTCTGCTGGAAGAGCTCTTCTCAGAGAATGTCCCGGACCACGACCCCATGGCCTGCCACGTGTGGGTGTGGACATCTCAACCAGTGACAGAGCAGTGGAAGTAGTGCCACTATGGAGTGGAAGTAGTGCCACTATGGAAGTGTGATCAGGCATGGCCACGTCGTCTAACATCAGATGATGTAGCTGACCTATGTCCACATGGATGCAGTTCCCCTCCCAGCAGAGATTCTATCACAAACACTGCCCATTCCAACATGTCATTCATCAGATCCATTAAATTGGAAACATGGTGGAGGTAGTCACAAATGATAGCCTGTGCTACATCAACAGCCCTGGCCCTATTGGAACATGCATGGACCTCCATGATGGCCCTTAGACCTATTGGAACATGCATGAACCTCCATGATGGCCTTTATCATCCATTGAGTGGCACAGAAAGACACACCAGAATCAGGTGCAGAATAGACAGCAGGCCTCCTCCAAGCACCCTTCTGCTACAGCCAGAGTCAACAGGCACTGAAGCCCCAGTAACCACACTACCCTGATCAAAAGTATCACCCTCCATCTGTCCAGTTTCTAAGAGCTCACTGCAATGGGTTTGAGTAGACCTACTGGATGTGTCTAATGGAATTGCAGGAGATGGCTGAATGTCAACCTCAGTGTCAGATTTAACTTCTGCACACCCTGACTGTGTCTGTGTTTGGCCACCATCATCATCAGAGTCTGCTGATACTCTGACATCAGGTGGTAAGAGACCTACACTTCCACTGTCAGGATCACCTGTGATAACAAGCAACAGTCACAGGAAAAAAATTAATAGCTACACTACTGCAGTTTAATATATGCTAACAAACTAACACTGTTGCCGATATCACAGACAGTAAAGCAATACACACACAGTGCACATCCGCGGTGGTGCAGCGGTAGTGTTGTTGCCTCACAGCAAGGGGTTCTCCCATTCGATTCTCGGCTGGAGTGTGGGGAGTGCCTTCTGTGTGGAGTCTGCAAGTCCTCCCTGCGGTTGGGTGGGTATTTGAAAGACATGCGTAAATGGGCGTGCCTTTGTTGAAGGTTGAATGTTGAGCTGGCACCTCAGCGTTCGTGAAAATCTACTGCCAATCATTAGCAGACCAGAGTTCCACTGTGGCGACCCCTAACTGGGAAAAGCCGAAAGACAACAACAACAGAAATACACACACAGTCCTGACACCCACCTCACACATACGGATAAATGCATATTTCTGTCAAATGCTCATCAGTACTCAAATAAAAATGTGTGGCTTACTGTGGGCAGATGACTCCACACTTGCTAAGGAGGATGGTCGTGGAAAAAGTTAAAATGTAAGAACACTATTATCACAATAACAATAACATTGGGGGGGGTTGCCTTTATATGGCCATTAGCAATACATTTAACTGAAATGTGGATGACATGTCCACCCCAAGCCCTTGTGCAATGAACTAGAATGTGTTGTTAACTGTAGCAATCTATAGATAGCCCCCCCCAAAAAAAATTATTAAACCAACTTAACTATTGCTTTCAATATTTTACTATGCAAGAAATCTTTAAAAATTGACATATGTAAGCCTACCTGAAAGCTTTTCCTGGGATATACTTGTCCTCCATGAAACAGCACCAACATCAATCACTTGCTGTTGTGCACTTTCCACTGAGCTCTCTGAATCCCAGACAGTGGGCTGTAACTCTTCATTTGGTGTCAGTGGTGTTTCTATAGCAGGACCACCACCACAGGTAGCCAGCTGTCCATGAGCCACTGCAGCTGCTCTCCTCCAGGCTGATGAAATCATGTCAGTGGACCTGTGACACACCTGATCATATGTCCTGCTGAGCCGGGTCTATACCATGTTGTCGAAGTTTTACAACTTCGAACGCTATATGGTCAAACCCATATGTTCGAAGTTGTAAAACTTAGAAAACTTGAAAAAAATAAATAAATTACCTGGCAGTCATAAGATGGGGTCAAGTGCCCCTGCACCCCCCACACCCCCCGCTCTTAAAATATACCAACTCCAAGACCGCACTACAATGCAGTACAGTGCGGAAAGGGAAGATTTGTCTTTACTACACTGTAGTACGATCTCAGAGTTGGTATATTTAAAGAGTGGGGGATGAAGGGGTGCATGGGGGCTTGCTCCCCTGCTTACAACCATCAGGTACTTTTTTATTATTTATTTATTTTTTTTAAAGTTTTCGAACTTTTACAACTTTGAATGTATGGGTTCGACCATATAGCATTCAAAGTTGTAAAACTTCGACAATGTGATATAAACCCTGTGTTGTGTCCAGAGTTTGGAGAGTTCCTATATCTTTATTAATCAGGTCCATGATGATGTGCTCCATAGCTTTACATATCAGACTCATCAGGCTAATGGGGCAATAATTCCCAGGGTCTGTAGTTGCTCCCTCTTTATGGAGAGGGATGACTGTAGCAGTGAGCCATTCGGTAGGGACAAAGCCTGAGGTGAAGCTGTGACTGAACAGGGCACACAGATGTGGTGAAAGTGCACTTTGTAGTTCATGTAGAACACAGCCAGGGATATTATTGGGTCCCTTGGAAGCTGTATTCTTGGCCTTGGACAATGCAGCTTTAACCTGTGCTGCAATAATGCTGGGTGCCTGGCATTCTTCCAGTATTGTGATTGGTCCTTTGGGGGGGTAAAGTTGGCACTGAATCTGTCAGCCAGTATATTGGCAATATCTGTTGGCTCAGTATAGTAGGTACCATTGTGCAGGAACTCAGAGCAAATCCGAGTATTACCATGGAGGTTCTTGATATAACTATAGAAGGCGTTGTGATTGTTTTTAGTGTCTGCCACAATTCTGCCTTCATAGCTGGCTTTAGAGGATTTGATGAGGGCTCTCAACTTTTGCTGAGGCTAATAAGGGAGTTTTTCCAGTCTTGGGACTTCACCTTTTTCTGCAACAGTTTCTTTCTTCTGTTGTAAAGTTTATTAATGGCAGGGGACCACCAGATTTTTTTCCTTTTTTTGGAGGAGAGCATCTTGGTTCTGTTGAGTATGGCTAGTTCCATGCATTTATGTACATGTTTGTACAGTGCACTGGTGTATGATTCATCAGTCATGCAGCTATTTTCCATTGGCATGGGTGCCATGAAGTTAGTCACCTCTGTTTTTAGGAGTCCAAAGTCAGCTTTGGAGAAATTTTTCAAGGTGGTTACCTTTTCAGGTGTGGGTGAGATGTGGACTTCCATGGTGATTAATTTATGGTTGGATCTGACCAGGGAGGGACTGACTATTGGTGTAGAGCAATGGTTGCCCATGTTAGTAATAGCCAGGTCAATGATGTTGCTTCCTCTAGTGGGGGTCAAAATGAGCTGGTCCAGGGCATTGGAATTGATGCACTTATACTGTCACAAATACACATGTTGTAACAGTGACTCAGTAGTTCAATCTGTTAAATGCTTTGCAAACAGTAACTTTTGCCACATATAGTCCTGGGTTAAAATCCAGTGGTGTGTAGCATTTAAATTATATTATTGTGAAGCCATCAAAGAATGACTGAGTTATGCACTCTTTATCCACACAATGCATTTCAAATGAAATAGCTGCTTTTCACTGATGGAAGTCACAGCCCTACAGATAGGAACACATGACATATCCCTATAGCAACACTATAAGTGCATAAAGTGTCAGGTCATACATTAATATGCATTCACAGAGGATTTTAACTTAGGTAATGCAAACAAAGCCCACTAATATCAGAGGTGCACCACACAATCATTTCATAATGATATTACAGATTAGCACAGCTGCACAACTAACATACATTATGGGATGGGAAATAGAAAATTCACTCCGGGGATCACTCCAGTGGCTCTACTTGACAGAAGCACTGGGAACTAAGGTCGGGTGACACGATGTCAGGGTAATCCTATGGGCTAGGCTTGTAAAGGCTCCAGGGCCATTAGCCTAGAACACAACCTATGAACCTATGAACACATATGGAGTTCCTGCTAGTAACAAGGACTGCAAGCACACATGTTCCAAATGACTACCATAATGTAACACATGGCCTGACAGTTGACCAAATGATTGACATAATGGTATAATTACCCCTGTGTTGCTCAAGGACACAACAAACATGTTGCCTAGTACTCTGTTAGTGATACTGTTGCCTAACATACTTAGCTTAAACACATGCCTTAATTTGCAGTGTAATGGGTACCTTCACTCTGACCCCACCTCTACAACAAGATTGACTCAGGTCCCACAGTTACTCTTACAGCTTCTTGTCTTCCAAAGTATTCACACTCTCTGCCTATGCCTATTGCCTGCAGCATCAGCTGCAGCTTATAACACACATATCTGTATGTAAAAGTAGCTGCTACAGACATACCCTCTGCGATGACATAGTAACTTTCCCCCAGGAATGTACAGCACAACATATCAGAAAGGGCTTCTAATCTACATGAAGGTCTTATATCTTGTTCAGTGGTTGCATGTCATTGGCTGATTAGACTGCAAATCTGCTGTGTTGGCTGCAATTAGCAGTTCAGAACCACAGATTGGTTAAGAGCCAGTCACCTGGTATTGACAACCATGTTAAGAAGGCAAACAGCTGGCTAGGGGAACAACTCTGTATGAGACTTTCTTCAGACAGTAACCACTTTGCTAAACACTTTGTATATCTGCACATATCAACACAGGAGTATTGTACTCTATCAGGTATGTCACCTTTCTATTTACAAAATGATGCATATGTGTGTATATACATAGGGGGAATGGGGATTACAGCATTAAGCCTTTCTTAGAACTGTAATGATGACACGTCATTGATCTCCACATTTGTTACATCTACAGAGGACATACGGTACATCAAAGGTGGAATGTTTTTCGGCAATGTGGCACACTGGTCTTGTGGGAATGTCCCTGTATAGTGATTTTAATACTACACTGCTATTTGTTTGGCACTATTATTTTGACATTTTATCAGGTGGGCTGCCCCTAGGGGACACACTACAATGGACTCCTGTGTTTGGTGTGTGATTATACAGCAATATCTGTCATGGCACACATGGGAATAGGTGACTGTTGCTAGTATCTGACTTGTATCCACACGGTTAGTATGTTTGCACACTGTGGAATATGACAGGTATGATCAGGCAGTGGATAATGCCAGCCAGTCAGTTCTTGCCCTATCTTTACATGGTTTACTTCACCGTATGTGATCCTGACATGTGTCCCATTTTGTTGTTTTTCAGGAAATGTATGCCATAATTCTGAATAAGTCATTGGTTATATGCTGACAAAAGCGCTCAGTAAAATTAGGTATTAAAAGAACTTGACTTCCTGGGACTTTCTGTGTGCTGTTTACTGCTGGAGGTTGGTTTTAACATGTGAGTTTATTTGGTTCTTGGTTTTGGTGAAACATGTATGCCAGATGACATGCCCCTTTTATGGATGCTGAGAATGATATCATCCTGGAAGGCCTCCATCAACACCATGACCTCCTACTGTCCAGGGGGAGGCACAACAAGGAACAGCGGGCAGCATTGTGGGCTGACCTTGTCCATGATGTGAGCACCATAGGTCACCAGAACAGGTTATATGAGCAGGTTTGACACCCTTCCACAGATATGATTAATGCTGCACACAGAAGAGTAGCAGACATGGCCAGGGATTGTGGTGTCACCAGTGGAGGGCCGGCAGCAGAACAACCACTATCAGCCACACAGGAATTCCTGGCAAACCTAGGAACACATGACAGCTCCCAGGCATCCATCACACCATATATTGTGGATGTGGATGCCACAGTTTCCATGACAGAGGAGCATCCAAGTGGGCTTCGTTTGATCAGCATTGGAATACTGTAGCATTCAGTGTGTCAGGGTGTAGATACATTTACATGGGTGTCAGGCATTTGTTCTTTGGGAGGGAGTTTAACTGAGGTTTGAATCTTATGCTCAGATTGTGAACAACATATCAATTAACAAAGTAACTACTGTAAATGTGAGATATATGGACATATTACCCTCTTATAGTACAACATGTGGTGGAGTTTACATTACCTCTCCCTCAACTTTCCACAGGTCCCTCAGGAATCGGACAAGGCTGTGGTCCTGCTCCTCATAAGCACAACACTGTTTTGATATAGTTGTAGATTTCCTGCAGTGTATTTCCTAAAATGTCATCCCAGGCTTGATGGCTGGATTGTTGTACTGTCAGCACAATTGTCAACTGCACAGACATTTTCTGACTGTGCATACTTTAGAGTCATACCTATGCCTTGTGGCTTTGACTACACTGATAAATGTGACAGTACTGTCAGGACATAACAGATTGTCATATGTGTCATCTGTGTAGTCTTAACAAATGTCAATAGTGTACCTCATTGTTGCTGAAGAGATTGCAGTGTAAAAAGATTTTATTTACAAGTAACTACAGATGTTTGTGGGAAAAGTAATGTCCTCATGTCCTACTATATGAGGCTGAGGGTTAACAGGTCTGCAATAATAACAACAGTGTATACAGCTTTACATACATTGCAACACAGTACTGCAAAGCATAATAGTGCAGGTATTAGTGTACTGCTTTTCCCTTTCTTAACACAGGTGACCAGGGAGGTTGGTCTCTGTCCCCTACACAACCTGATGTCAGTGTCTCTTCAGACTCTGATAATGATGGTGGCCAAAGTGAGGCACAGGTGGGGGTTTTAGGGGCTGAATCTGTCCCAGAGGTTTACATTCCTCTTCTGCCCTCATTATCACTGCACACATTCAGTATGCCTATGCATACCCAATTCTCAGAGGCCACAGATACTTTATAGTCAGAGGGTGGGGACATTGAACAGGAAAGTGTGGCAACTATGGCTTCAGTGTGTGTAGACACTGGCTATAGCCAGAGAGCTGGTGAGGTTCCACACAGGTGGATTGAGAGGGGTGCTCATAGGGGTGTCTCATCATAGATCACTCAGTATATGTTTCAGGCCATCATGGAGGCACAGACATGTTCTGAAATGAACTCCAGATGATTGTTCAGGGTTATGAATGCAGCACAGACTAACATCTGTGACCGCCTCCAATGCATTGGTAATAACCCAGATCAATTCACTGATGCAGTGGAGAGAAAGTGGTCTGAGACAGATTGCAGAATATCTGTCTTGGAATGTACATTGTCTGTGATGGAATGTCTGGTTGGAGTTGAGCATCCAACCCATGGACGTAGGTCAGCAACTACATCTGCTGAGAGTCTATGTGGCCATGCTCAATCACATTATGGCAGTGACAGTACATCCAGTGTTCCAGAGAGGAGTGTGCTGTCCACACCAAGAAATGGAAGGCCATGGGCTCATGGTCCTGGGCATTGCAGTGGAGGACATGGTCCCAGCAGACAGCAGTGACCATCAGGTACTAGCACCACTTCTGACCTTGGTCATTGGAGGTGCCAGTGCAACTCCTGTCAGAGCCAGTTCCCATGTTCAAGGATGGAGACAGTGAACTGTCAGCTCTGCCATGCATGGTTCACAGCTGCTCAACATACACACATATAGGGCTAGCACTGAGCTTGTCTTTGTTCATGCACACACTCCACACCACTGTCAAAATCAGGTCATCTACAGACACACATGGCACATTTCCATGGTCCATCTTGCCTACTTCCCTTCCTGACTCACACACATTCTTTCAACTATTGGGTCACCTAGGCCTCCTACACCCCCACACAACACCCTATGCAAGTGATGATACCTGTGCCACATCCCTGTCATCCTTGTTATTGATGCAGGGAAATTAAGCTATGTGTCTGATGAACAGGGTGACTATATAAATTAATATGTAATTGGGTAATGTAGTGTTGCTTTGCCATGCTACTTGTACTGGTCACTGACAGATACTGTATGCTGACATTTGTAATGAGTAAGCCACATAATTTTGTCTACCTTATGTTGCATGAAGTTGTAATGGCTGCATACTTACACAATGAAAGGTGTATCATGGACCTGTTTATGGTTCAGTTGCAGGAGTCTGTATGGGAAACCTATGGAAACACACCGGCAATAAACCCATAGACATCACAGCACAGGATGGAACATCAGCATAGAAGACATATGTCTCCAGCAAGTTACAGCAAGGTATAGGTGCATGGCTCGACAGAGTCATATGTGTATAACAGGCTAACAAGTACAATGGCATCATGCAGCCTACTCTTGCATCCCTCATCTATGACATGGTCTGACACCCTTGATAAGTCTCATCAGGGTTTCTGGACCAAACACATCTACAAGCTGTGGTGATAGAGATGACCCATCTGCAAATTTCCTGTGTCCATTACAGACATTTGTCCTACACCAGTTATGATTGTCTTGCATCACATTGTGTAACTTGCACATGATGTGTGTTACAGTAGACATGTCCTTCACATGCATGGGGAGCCTGTTACATATAGGGTTTAGTGTCTGATTTACATGCCTGTCTCTCCAGCATGTACTATTTATATCACAGTGACCATGTAGGTGTGTAGAACAGGTAAGACATGTTAGTTCTGTCTTGGATAAGCAGGAGGTACACATTGGAATCTGACACCTCCCTGTATGGCAACCATACACATTCCCTCCAAAGCATGTAGGAGACAGACTACACATGTACAGTCTTGACACTGACTGCATCAAACATGTTATCTGCAATGTGTATTGGTTTACAATGGCACCTGTATGGCTGCTACAGTTGTAAGATATGCCTGTGTAGTGACATAGCAAAGGTGCCATTGCACTCAATGATAGGTGTGATAAGTGCCAAATACGGTATGTCAATGAAAGTCTAGAATTTACATGCCATACCTTTCTGTATAGGTTGTACAAAACTGAATGGATCCCCACATCTTACCTACCAGTGAAAGTCAAAAGCTACATTACTTTCTGTGTCCATAAGTCCATACGTATTTGTTCAACTGTGTGCAGTGTGCGGACACTACTATATTTTCCAGGGGTGGATGACTTCCAAATGGATAGTGTTGTGTGGTCCTTGGCATTTACTATTTGTCAGTGGCTCTGACAACAACTGAATGTGTGTCTCAGGCCATCCTAGATAACTGTCGGTTCTGTGTGGGATTCAGTGAAAGCTCCTGCTATGCAATCACCTGCTAATGTAGTCAGTCAGAGGTCACTGACAGTGGCAGTGACTGCAGAGAAGGGAATAGCTACAAGGGGTACTCTATTAATGATGTCTGAGGGAAGTCCACTGTTGACTGGTGTCATTCTAGCGTAGGTCTACCCAATGCTATCTTCCCAGATTATGAACATCAGACACTTGGCTATCCACCAGCTGACATACCACTCTAAATAACCTACACAGTTTCCAGCAAGACCTGCTGGATTAATATTGCCAAACACCTTGTCAGGCCATGGTAGGTGGAGTGACTCATTTTCCTGTCATCCATTGCATATCAATGAGGTCCATCAGTTAGAGTAGGTAGGCATGATCTGCCATTGAGCAAAACAAACTGTGTTTGGTCCAGTGTCGGTCGGTGTATGACATTCTTACTGTTCGTATCCATGCTAACTCCTTTAATGGCTTTATATATCAGATAACTGAGAGATCTGGGGACACTGCTTGGCATTTCATGCTAGTTATCCTTTGTGCAACTAAGTAGTGCAGTTACTTACATCATGTTCCAAGAAAAGAGTCATCCAAGGTATGTGTACAGAGCACAGGCAAACAATGGAGGGAAGCATAATATATATACCATGTGAAGGTAAGGTGGGAGATTTTACACAGGTATTCTGCAGTTGGACACTACTCAAGTGGTGGGTACTGCAAGGACACAATTACCTTGTGAAGAATATGGAAAGCAAAGGAGTCCCCTGAATTGCTGGTGCCTGTCTACTACTACTACTGTTTGTCTCACCATAACCAATCTGTCATGGGATACCATGCTCCAATACCTTTTCTGTCATCACACACAAAATGTTACTATGAAACTCATGATGAGTAGCAGGACACAGACTATTTGTTCATCCACATGGTTGTCTCACATGATGAAAGGCTCTGTAGGCTTCACATATCTTCCTCCGTGTAGATGCCTTGATTAGCAACCCGAGCAATCGGTTGGCTTTTGCATGTATTATGCCTTCTCTACAAGGACTGGTGGTATGTCACTAGGGAATTGACCAGATGGTGATTAGGAGCAAAGCTGCAGAGTCACAATATAATGTGCAATGTCCAGTGACATAGATGGCCGGGCTTGCTGAAACAAGCAACACAGCAGTAATGATCCATCTTAGGTGCCTCTTTCACAGCACTTCATGCATCCTGTCCTTCCACAGAGTAATGGTGGATATCTGCATGACATGGCTGTGAGGCCTACTGCAAAGGACTGGCCACCTTTGCCCAAAGTTTGTCTACCTGCCACATGTCCTAGGAATGCCATATTGTACAGTTATGTACCCCAAACACATGTCTGTGTTCCCACATCATATCACTCAACAACCAGTTTGCTGTGAGATTGCTTGACAGGCATTGAGTGCTTGCAAGGGCAATGTAATGTCAGCAAAGTTGAACAAGTCCTCTGTGCATGCATGGGCATCCACATCTTCACTGCAAGGCGTACCTACAAACATTGTGTTTCAGGCTGTCAACCTTAAGGGTGTGGCAGCATGACCCTAACATTGCAGGACTTGCAGAGTGTCATATTTGTAGGTTTGGTATTGCGACCATGCCTAATGACAAGATTAAGGTCAATCCAAGGTCCACATGGCTGGCAAAGCATTGTATGGCACACTGTGCTACCTTAGGGGGCCTGCATAAAGGTGACATGTTAAATTTCACCATCTGTCATGACACTGCCTAACGATGGCATGCTGTGATGTACACAGATGCATGACTATATTGTTAATGGCACTATCAATGACTGTTGATGACATGTGGAAAGTGTACCCAGCCATCTACTCCTATGCCATACAAACACAATGTGTAACAGATGTGACTGTACTTTAAACCTTGATTGCATGGTGTCTCACACAACAGTCAGTACATATGGCAATGAGCATTTTGCCAACATGCACAGCTCACCTCATGCAGCACCCACACCCACAACACACACACCTGCATGTGTGCAGCTCCTTACCAGACACATTTCCAAACAATAGACAACTCAGAAAACCTACCTCTAGGGAGCACAGTACATATAACAGTGCATGCACCACTGGTCTCACCAGTCACATACCTGAGGCACAACACAAAAGCAGACCTATTATTCATAGTGAGTGCATCTTGAGACACATTGATGTCTGTGTCACCAGGCTACATATGGGAAACATTGTAGTTAGCTGTGTGTGGGTTGACACAATATGCCATACCACACATTGCTGTAACTCAATGAATATCAGGTGACATAATGATTACATCATATTTCCTGCAGGTGAGTATGACTAGGGACATATGTCAGCAGATTGTATGCAGACACATGACAGAGCTTACACACTCTGTGTCTCTAGCAGGTATGCCCATAGCTTTCAACTGCATTTGACACTCACATAGGATGATGGCTCAGTACACACAGAACATGAGGGACTTCAGTAATTGCCTTAGTATCTGGTGTCATTGTAAGGGGATCCACTACATGTCTGCCTGAGATGACTTGCTCAACAGATGTCAGTGCTTTGCCAGAGATGGTCTTGATCTCTCACCCCTGGGATTTTGAGTACTGGCCAAGACTTCTGACACCCCCCTCAGTGCATCTTACAGGCACTATCTAGAGGAAAAACTTTCCAATGAGAACGCCATCTTCATACAATATCACGGTTATGCTGTTACATACTGGGAATGGCAATACTAAATACCACTCTGTGGAAGGTGTCCCTACCCTGGAATATGCAGACATTTGTGCAGTCAAAGACACCTGGTTCATGGCAGTGGACAGCACCACAGCCATACCAGACTACACATTCTTCCACATGTTCAGACCTGAAACTGACAGTGTGCAAGGTAATGCAGGTGGTGTATACATATTCATTAAGGATAGACACATATCTAGATTTAGTAAAACAATATGCTTTCCAGAGACACTGCAGGTGCTATTCACTGCTTGAAGGGCACATAATCAAGCCATTGCCAGCTACCAGAACAGCTCCATGAATCCAGACATCCATTGTGCTTATTTGCACATATGTGTGTCTGATAAG
Organism: Protopterus annectens; assembly: GCF_019279795.1. Lineage (NCBI taxonomy): Eukaryota > Metazoa > Chordata > Ceratodontiformes > Protopteridae > Protopterus > Protopterus annectens. The sequence goes on from NC_056745.1 coordinate 1,093,586,785, forward strand.
ATATATCAGTACACCACGGTTTGTGGTGACATTAAGTAATCACCAGCTGTGTTGGTTAGTTGTGCTGAAGCTCACTTGCACAAAGGTTACTTCACATCCTTAACTACAATGCCCTGGACCAGTGGCGTGACATCCCCACAAGGGAAGGCAATGTAATGCTTCATATGAACCTATGTATATCCCAATATGACCAATGCAGCCCACTACTGTAAAGTCCTCCCTGGTGAGATCTGAACACAGATCAGTCTCATTAAAACTATCAGACCTAGCCTCCTTGCAGACAATGCAGAATATACTTCAAGAAAGCAATGTATTAACCCCTGTGAGATGGTTTACATTATGTGACTGCACATCCCCCCTCAGATGAGACAGACAAGTATGCAGAGTTCTACACCCATGCATTATGTAAGCAGCAGTACAACTTCATAGACTCAGCTGTACCTGACAGGAGGAACATGAGCTCCTCATGACACAGCAAACCTGCGTGGTGGACAACTGCCATTAGGAAGCTGTACGATAACAGATGGCTATTGCTGTGTGACAGTTGGGGTGAGTGTGTCTCCTAAAATGGAGGCACAGCCTCCTCAGCTAAAACAAGCAATAGTGTTTTTGTGACATCATTCAGAAACAGTATGTGACAATATCAGCCTCCCCCACAAAGCAGAACCACAATGCACAGTGTAGTTACATGTGTAACCTCAGAGGACAGGCCCAGATTGTCAGTGAACTCATACATAATGATACCACTTATACTGGGTCTGTACTCATAGCTAACCTGTTGCCCCACAGGTTTCGTATCAACTTCACTCCCCTGTCCCCTCCATGTGTGTCACATGACATTCCTACAACCTGTCTCATACCTTCCATATCTACACAGCAGGTTGTAACTTTCCTCTCTATGGGGTATACACAGCATCTATTGGACATGCTAACATCCCAGTATGCATCCTACATGGGATTCACGAAGGATTACTAACACCATTGAAAACTCCTTGCAATCATACTGTAACCACTGGCTGCATCCCAGCTGATTGGACAATGGCATCTGTTATCCCCCTGCACAGAGGTGGTCCTTCCACCAACCACCAGAACTACAAACCTATTTGCCCGAGTTGCCATATCTGTATGCCTATGGGGTAAATCATAATGAAGTTGATAAGCAAACATATATGTGATCTACAAACAGTTGACTGTACACAGTTTAGATGTCTGACAGGGAGATCATGGCTGTTAAATGTGGTGGACATGTCCAAGACAGTCACCAAGGACCTGGGTAAGGGGACATCAGGGCATACAACCCCCTGGATGTAGCCAAGTCATATGACTCTATCCCCCACTCAGGCATCATTGACAAAAGCACCCACATAGGCATCCATGGTAATATCATTATAGGGGTCACTAAGTGGCTGTTCAATGGCACACATACTCAAAATAGGGAAATACACCTGCAATAGCTAATCTGTAAGCAGCAGTGTTCAGCAGTGCTCAGTCCTGGGTCCTGTAATGCTTGGGATCCATTTCACCATGATACAAGTGAATACTGACTGTCGATGGCTGACAATGTTGGCTGATGCCTGCAAACTGTGAGCAGTCATAGACACCGTAAGTTATGTCAATATCCTACAAGAGGGTAGTGATGAACAAAAGCCTGTTGACATACTACTGGCCATAAACTCCATGCAAATATATATATAGAATCATTCCATTGGTAACACCTATGTTCCTGGTAAGTAGCGCATCAGTCACAGCAAGTGATGTACATACTCAGGGGTGATAGAATGGGCCCACAAGCCTGGGCCACACAGGTTTACACCTAATGTACCTGAGATCACCATGTTTCCCAGTGATAAGACAGGAATCATATGTCATAACTGTGGGCACAGTCACCCAAAATTGATATACTCATAACATCCAGGTAGCTTTCCAAGCACTACTGGCAATTGCACACAACACAATGGTTCCTCATAAGGGGACTTCACATCTTCAGCATCTGTCCAATGGGCTTTATCTGACATCAGTGGTCATTGCAGCCTGTGGCATATAGACTACTCAGAGGTGATCTTTGCCTTCCATACAGGGCAGTGTGTGACCCTGTTTGATTTTAAATGCTGCATATCTGTAGGTGGCATGGTGCATGGATTACTCACTGTAAAGACATTAACCTGGTATATGACATTAGTAATACATGCTGGTGGGAGAGCTCTGTCTAGCAGACTTTAACATGCCTTTGGAACAGAATCCTACCTAATGGCAAACAGAGCACCTCAGTGGACGTCGTCAGATGCCATCTTTATGAATGGCTGTGTGGCTGTCATTTCACCACAGGGCTTCTGCCTGTGTCCCTTGTGGACAAGGGAAATATGTGCTGATCATGTAAATAAGCATATAAACTTGGCTAGGATTGTAAAGGCTATAGGGCATTATGCTACTAAAGTTCAAAGAGTCTATGATTCCATAAGC
>NC_056745.1:1093891744-1094014244 GCF_019279795.1 Protopterus annectens
AATGACCTGAGATGTACCTCCCTGGACTACATGAAAAGAGACATGGAGAAGCTCTCTGATCTTGTAGCCCAGGCCTGTATGACGCTAGCCCTGAGTATCATCCTGCCATCACCCAGAATGACACCACAGTACAAGGACAAAATGACTGACTTTAACAATTGGCTAAGCTTCTGGTGTCATTCTAAGGGAATCCAGTATCTGTCTGCCTGGGATGACATGATCGACAGACCACGCTGCTTTGAAAGAGATGGCCTGCACCTATCGCCCTTGGGATTCTGGATACTGGCAAAGGCTCTTGCCACCCCTATAGTGCCTTTTTTAGGCAAGGTTCAAATGACAAATTCACCACCGTAACAGGTACAAGCAAGCAAAATCTGAGGGTAATGCTACTCAATGCTAGAAGTCTAAACCTCAAAATGCACTCACTCGAGGCACTCCTTAAAATGGAAATCATTGACATTTGTGCACTGACAGAGACCTGGTTCAAAGCTCCAGAGAGCACCCCTGCATTACCAGGCTATAATTCATACCACACCTTTCGGCCACCAAACCCAGACCGAAACACTAAAGGTGGAGGCATGTCCATATTCATTAAGGATATCCACACCTCCAACATTCTAAGGGAATCCAGTATCTGTCTGCCTGGGATGACATGATCGACAGACCACGCTGCTTTGAAAGAGATGGCCTGCACCTGTCGCCCTTGGGATTCTGGATACTGGCAAAGGCTCTTGCCACCCCTATAGTGCCTTTTTTAGGCAAGGTTCAAATGACAAATTCACCACCGTAACAGGTACAAGCAAGCAAAATCTGAGGGTAATGCTACTCAATGCTAGAAGTCTAAATTTCAAAATGCACTCACTCGAGGCACTCCTTAAAATGGAAATCATTGACATCTGTGCACTGACAGAGACCTGGTTCAAAGCTCCAGAGAGCACCCCTGCATTACCAGGCTATAATTCATACCACACCTTTCGGCCACCAAACCCAGACCGAAACACTAAAGGTGGAGGCATGTCCATATTCATTAAGGATATCCACACCTCCAAGCTAGTTGCTCAACATAATGCATCCGAGATTATCCAAGTTCAACTAACTCTGGGCAAAACCACAATCCAGATTGTAGCTTGCTACAGACCCCCCACCATGTCCCAGGATTCCCACTCCTCTTTTCTTGATACACTGGAAAATATTAAAGTACAACCCAACACTCTAATAATGGGTGATTTCAACTACCCTACCATTAACTGGGAAAACTACTCATGTACCAACTCTTTTGCTCAACATTTTCTGGAAATCATCAACTCCAATGCTTTGGATCAACTTATCCACACCCCCACCAGAGGCAGCAATATCCTAGACCTGGTCATCACCAACATGGGTGACCGGTGTTCCACACCAGAGGTCAGCGCCTTGTTGGTCAGATCCCACCACAAGCTAATCACCTTAGACATCCACATCCCGCTCCCACCCCCCATTAGGAAAATAACCATAAAACATTTCTCCAAAGCCAACTTCACGCTTCTTAAGAGAGAAGTGGCAAACTTCATGACACCCATGCAGATGGACAATAGAGGTACGACTGCTGAATCCTACACAAATGCACTTTATAAGCACTTACACAAGTGCATGGATCATGCTATCCCTAACAGAACCAAGATGCTATCCTCCAAAAAAAGGAAGCCAATGTGGTGGTCTTCTGACATAAACAAACTGTACAACAGAAGAAAGAAACTGTTGCAAAAAAGAGTAAAATCCCATGATTGGAGGAACTCCCTGGTCAGCCTCAGTAAGAAGCTGAGATCCTTCATAAAATCCTCCAAAGCTATTTATGAAAACAAAATTGCCACTGATTCTAAATACAATCACAAAGCATTCTATAGCTATGTCAAAAATCTCAATGGCAACACTCAGATCTGCACTGAGTTACAGCACAATGACACTAAATATACAGAACCAACTGATATTGCCAACACCCTGGCAGATAGGTTCAGTGCTAACTTTACCCCCCTCTCACCCCCTAAAAGGCCCATCTTTATACTGGAAGAATGCAAAGATCCTGTAATCACAGCTGCACAGGTAAAAACTTCACTCTACAAAGCCAAGAACACAGCATCCATGGGACCTGACAACATCCCAGGCTGCCTTCTACATGAACTACAGAATGAACTGGCACCCCACCTAAGTACCATGTTCAATCATAGCCTCACCTCAGGCTTTGTGCCCATTGAATGGTGCACCGTGACAGTTATCCCACTCCACAAAGGGGGAGCCACAACAGACCCTGGGAACTACCGCCCCATTAGCCTGACGAGCCTCGTCTGCAAGGCCATGGAACATATCATCATGGAACTCATAAACAAAGACATTGGAGATCTCCAAACCCTGGACCCCACACAGTTTGCGTTTGTAAAAGGCAGATCATGTCTCCTAAACCTGATAGACTTCTTTGAAGTAGTCACCAAAGCCATAGATGAGGGTAAGGTGGTTCACACAGCCTATCTAGATCTTGCCAAGGCATTCAACACCATCCCCCACTCTGGAATTATAGATAAACTCACTAAACTAGGTATAAATCCCTATGTCACAAGATGGGTTGCCAACTGGCTTACTGAAAGAACCCACACTGTGAAAGTGGCAGACTCCAAATTAGACTTCAGACCAGTGACAAGTGGAGTACCACAGGGTTCAGTCCTGGGTCCTCTCCTGTTTGGTATCTACTTCTCTGAAGTACAGGCTAACACAGAATGTCTTTGGCTAACTAAATTTGCAGATGACTGCAAACTAGGAGCCATAATTGAAACTCCTAACGATGTGGACATTCTGCAAAAGGGCCTCAATGAGACAGATGCCTGGTGTCAAAGACATGGTCTCAAGCTCAATGCCAAAAAGTGCATTGTCATCCCTTTTGGTAAAAATTCTGTACCCATGAACTACCACATAGGCAGTAGTCTACTTAACACCGAAAGTGTAATAAGAGACCTTGGGACACAGGTAGACAGTAGTCTCTCCTTTGATAATCACATCGCCAAAGTGGTCAGGAAATCCTTCTATGTGGCACACCTCATCACAAAAGGTTTCTCATCCAGAAAAAAAGAGGTCATTGTTCCCCTCTACTCATCACTCATTAGACCCATTATAGAGTACAACGCCCCTTTTGTATGTACCTCACAAGACATCTACAACAACTGGAAAGGCCACAAAAATACCTCACAAAGAGGATTACTGGCCTCAAACAGATGCCTTATGCAGACCATCTCAAAAAACTCCAGCTTTACTCCATCGCATATCACCTACTCAGAGGTGATCTCTGCCTAACATACAAAGCTATGTCAAACCCAGAGCTGTTGGACATGCTCCACTTAAAGAAATCCCAATCCCTCCGAGCTACACGCTCTAGGGACCTAAACCTTGTCACCACAATAAACAGAACATGCTGGAGGGATAGATTCCTGTCCCAGAGACTTCCCATACTCTGGAACAGACTACCTATCTATGTCAAACAGAGCTCCTCATTAGCACTCTTCAAGAAAAATCTTGATGATTGGATGGGTAATAGGAAATTCACCCCAGGGATCACTTCTGTGGTTCTGCTTGACAGGGGCACAGGAAAATAATTGTCTTGGTGGTGAAAGCCAGGGTACATTTTTGGCTAGGCTTGTATAGGCCCTAGGGCCAATAGCATAGTACCTACCTATGAACCTATAAATCAATGCCAATGTCTCGTCATTATGGCTGTTTCAAAAACTCCCTTCCTCTTTGTTTGGCAATGTTTCCCTTTGCTTACCATCGTGAGAATATGGTTGGCATGGTTGTGCATGTTTTTGCATTGGTCATAAAATGCAATATCACAATTTGGTGGGAAACCATTTCTACTGTTGTTGGAGGACATTTGCAGACAGGGCAAGACACCGAAGTGGGGTGTGGAGGAGTCAAAAATATTTGTTGCTCTCCTCATGAAGTGTTACAGCTGTAGCTGCTGCAGAGAGACCACACCGGTTCTCAGTACAAGGCTGAGGCTTGGAACAGCCTAGCCAAGGCTGTGTGTAGTGTGAGTGGAATACAGCACACTGGGGAGCAGCGTAGTCACCACTACAGTGACTTTAAGGGGCACAAGCAGGCACAACTCGACCAGTGGTTGGATGAGTTTCTTACTGCTGACACCCCTGACAAGTATAAGTATGCAGGTCAAGCAACTTGCTGTGGTGTAGATAGCCAAGATTGGAATGCATAATACTTGCATGTCTCTTCTTCTCTTATTCTCTATTTTACACCTGTAGAGGAAATCATGGCAAACACAGAGGCACATGCTGAGAGACTGGAGTGACTCAGAGAGGCGAGGGATGTCCACAGCACAACCGACCCTGATTATAGTGTGTATCTATATATATATATATATATATATATATATATATATATATATATATATATATATATATATATATATTGTGATTCCATAGATTAGTATCAACGTCAGCATGCATATCTTAAACTGTAACAGCAGGCATGCATGCTTTCTTAGCTATTGCTAACTGCATTTGGGAAATGTAATAGTGTACTCAGATTGTGTAACTTCAATTTACACAAGTAATATATAGATTCACATTCAAGTACCATTTTTCAATTTGAAATGCAGCAATATTGACTTTTAATTCCATGTTGTTAAGTCAATCTGTAGTATCTTTAAAAGCGTATATGGAATATGTGCATATTTGAAGGATTACTTGTAAAGATTCATAACCATTTCTGGGATAGTGAAAGCTCTATAGTTACTAATAAGAAAAGGATATTTGTTGTAATAAAGTATGAATGTGACATATGGTTTTAATCATCTCTTTTCTTTTTTTGTTTCACCCCACCCCATATCTCTCTCTCTCTCTCTCTGTGGGTTACCTGGAATCACACTTTTCTGATGTCATACCTTTCTGCCAACAAACCAAATGTCTTTCAGCACAGGGAGGTTGTCTAACCACTGTGGCTCAGTCTTCTAGCCCTCCACTGGCTGCCACACCAGCACCCAGCACCTCTTGAATGCAACCTGGCTGAACTGCCTCCTCAGCCTCTACCCTACCTGGTCCATCCACATCAGGTAACATTGCCCCAGCTGGTGGTGCAGTAGTACTCTCCAGGAGTACTGTTGGAGGCGGTGATTATGTCACAGACAAGGAACTGCCAGGGATGTTGTATGATCTCACAGAGATTGGCCTTAGTGCCACTATCAGCCACCTGGAGAGGTTGCTCATTAAAATAGAACAGAGACTCCCATGTCAAGCAGTCTCACAGACAACTGAGAAATGAAACAGTGATGACAGTTCTGATCATCAGGAGTAGATTCTAACTGTTCCCACACTTGTTGGGCATGTACGTCTGATGTCCCCTACCTATCCCCAATCATGGTGTCCCCCAACCTTTTTGTGTCCATCACCATCCCTGTGTCTGTCTTGTATGACTTGTTTTTCTGCATCTGCTTCCTCACCTACCTTACCCTACCTACCTGACTCTCACGTTCCTAGGTCCCTTCCTCACAGCTATTCTCATTTTGAAATTAAAAAAAAAAAAAAAAAAAAAAATGGGCACCTGTCCCACAAAAAAAAAAATTGTCCCATACATAGCTCTCGACTTTGCATATGTGTCTTCTCAACACACTTGATTTGGTCCAATTGGCTATACAACATGCCTGCACTGTTGTCACTGAGCCGTGCTGTGGTGACGGTTCAAATTCATCAAATTTTGTTTACATGTGCACATTACTGTGTTGAAGAAGTGGATATCTATGGTTCTTTCTTAATTACCTCCTACAAATTCCTGCATTGCTTCCCCTTTGTTCTTCCCCTGCTTGCCACCCCATTTTCACTCATTTAAGCTGGTAAAAAAAATGGAATCACACACAACACACATGGCCAGAAATGGCTCATAAAAATGTCTTCACTTTTCGTCATCTGTATATGCATGGAATTTGGCATCACACACCAGTGCTGAGACGTGGGGAATGGCTGTTCATGTCCTACAGAAAAACCTGGTGAGTTTTTGCTACCAGTCACACTAATCTGATTATCTCTGTGCAATGGTGCTTAAACATGCTGCACTATAGAAATACATAGTTAAAGCAGAGTAAAGCCACTACTTTGAAATAGTTACATTGACAGTTCTGTACACTGCTGGATGTTTCAATGTGTAACTTCCTGTGTGGAGTGCTGACAGAAATCACTTGACCAAAGTTTTTTTTTTCTTTTGCTTAGCGCATCAAAGCTTCAATTCCAGATGCATCTCAAATAATTTCTTATTGCAATGTTTTATGTCTATGATATGTTTAATCACCCACATGTTAACATTGCCACAGTTATGAGTTCTCAAGGAGATATATTTTAATACTGAATAAACAAAAAAGTTGAACCAGCATACTGTGACCTGAAAAAACTTTTATTAATAATTAAACATGAAAAACAACAAATAACCAGACCGGTTTTGGCCGGACAATATCACAGCCTTCCTCAGTGTAAAACAAATTGATCAATTGTTGTTGTTTAAATATACCCATCTCAAAGATCATTGGTTCTTCCTAAAATTGTTCATTTAGACCAGGTGGGAATAATCCCCCTAACTTGACAATCCACTTTTTTCCTTTGGAATTTAAAATGGAATGCCAACCTGTTTATTGGATCTATTACCTTTTATAATGTCAATAAACATAAAAGAAAATTTGCAGTTTTGTGTATCAAATGGTGTTTGTAGAGTGCATTGTTTGCCTTTTTTGTTCTTAATGTTACTAATATGTTCCAATATTCTTAATCTGAAAGGATGGGAAGTCTGCACAATGTAAAATGAGCCACAAGTGCATGTGGCCAATGTTCATGTAATATGATGTAGAAACTATCTTTACTGTGAACAAGCATAGGTACACACTTTTTCTGGATATTTAGCCCTACACAAATAGCATATCGGCTCAGTCATTTTAATAATTTCAAAAAATGTACTACCCCTTGCCATTTGTAGCAAGCTGAGCACACAATTAATGTGTGATGTGCAGTGAGGCCTGACAAACAGCGACTAGTTGCAGAAGTGTATTGAGGTAGGCATTACTGATACAATTTGGGGAAGACACATACTTTATTGTAGTCATTGATAGCCACATTTGCAGTCCTGATCAGATTTACTTAGCTAATGACATCCTGACACCATTTGTAAAAAAAGAATCATTTGGAGTTGAACCCTGGCTCACCTGTGCCCTTATGAGGAGCTCACTGCTCTTACACAGTGCACCACAAAGAATCCTAGGCAGCAAGTATATTTTCCACAATCAATAATGTCCAGAGTGCTAATGGCCACACATCTCCCCTGAGCCTGTTCGTATGAAGGAAGGCATACTGTATTATAATTTTCACTGTTATCCTTAAGCAGAGAACTGGGTTTGCTCAGCGCTTAATGTCACCAAATGGGAACTGGATTTGCTCAGCGCTTAATGTCACCAAATGGGGAAGGCAAGGCCAACAGTTATTTATTTAATAAAACTTTGGCCCCAGCATTTCAAAGATAGACTACATTGTGCACATTATACTAGCTGTCAGCAATTTCTCCTATAACATATCTTGCAAGCCTGAGACATGAAACATTAACAACAAACAGATGTATTTTGCAGTTAATGCCAGTCAGGTCAGTTTGTTTGTCTCTGTTTGCACACACTTTGGCAATGAGCACCAGTGGACACTACTACTACTTCACAAGTCCAAACTGAATTCCTGAAATTCGAATCATGCATGTGTTAATACTTTACCATTCTCTGCACAAATCAGCTTCTCAGTGCTGCTCTTTGTGAAGAACAGTATAACATATCTAACTCTGGTTACTGGGATGTAATTCTCCAATATATAAATAATACCAAAAATAGATGCTGCGAAAAAGACTAGTCCCACAAAAGAAGGCAGCTACACCAGTCTAGTAGCAGTCAGGGCAAAAAGTGCTCACAATCAGGCTCGATAAATTCAGGAACAATTTATTAACGTGTAACAAACTCCAGCAGTAAGCACCACACACGTTTTCGTCTTTCAAAAGACTTCATCAGATAAATCAATATCCAATTACCCATATTTTATATATCATCCCCAAGTAAATTGATTAATTAACTAATTAATTAATTGTAAATAGATAAATTTAAAAAAACATGATTTAAAAGTTTAAAAATTTTGGATATATATACCATCTGTTGTAGGTATTTAAATATAAAATATATATATCACCATTACATACTAACCACATTCATCATAGGTACCACTAGTAAAAACCAATAAACAATTTCATTAAATTAATTACATTGCCTTGTGAACAAAAATATATATATATGTTCAAATGGTATATGTTTATAAATTGCATATTGAAATATATATATGTTAAATATAAGTTCATTTCTCAACTTTTATTTAATAATCTGAGCCTTAATTTTCAAGTAAGGCACTATTGAAATAGATTCGTTTAAACCAGGGGGTTTGTTTGCCTCCAACAGGATTTGCCATACTGTTTCCTTGTGGGCCAATTGTGCCTCCCATGGACCACCCCTAATGTCCTTTGGAACAACCTCGAGGACAAAAAATAAAAATTTTTCTCCAATATATAAAAATGCATTCATAAACACAAGAGAAAGGCACTGATGTGGGCTTGACTGAACACATACTTCCTGATATTCATATGTGCCTTGCAGCAATACCCTTGAAAATTATATATCAGGACTTAAGACATCATCAAACAGACTTCATAATTACAGAGTGTAACTGCATTGTTACATTTGGTATGCATTTATTGTGACACTGGACATTGGTCATCCATGATCATATCCCATTGACATCAGTAACTTATATTACTGTAGACCCACCTTCATCTGTATATAAAAACACGTAACTCCATCATTGCACTACCAATGTTTCCAAAGTGTGCGTTTGCATGTGTGTCATCCACGCAACATCCTGAGAAATGGGTATATAATCTGTTTCACTTCTACAATATGCATTCATGACAGTGTCTTTTACCTAGTTTGCCAGGCTGTACTTATATGTACTTTTGCAAACTGCACTCACACAATCATATCACAAGCCCTGCCTTTGCACACAAGTCCCATAACAGTATATGTCACTTGCGACACTATGATGATATCATCCTCTATAAAGTGCACTGTGGCACTGTTAAAGTGTACTGTGATACCACTTCTGCAGTGGTGTGAGTGTTAAGTACTGTGTTCTGTAGCTTGTGTAGTTAGATAAGAAGGGGTTCCAATCTCACAGTAGTCATCATGTGTGTGTATGTGTGTGTGTGTGTGTGTGTGTGTGTGTGTGTGTGTGTGTGTGTGTGTGTGTGTGGGCTCATTCAACTGTCAGTCTGGAAACACTTTAACACCAGGATGTGAGTCCACAGCTATGTCACACACTCCTCCCAACATCTTCTTCTCAGCATACACTGATGATGTCATCCTCTATAAAGTGCACTCTAATACCATTAAAGTCAGACATCTGTGGTGGAACTTGGTTTATGTTGTATGGAATCTAACTTGTACACCTACACAGGTGTGGTATTCAAATCTGATTTCAGTCAACTGCTGTGTGGTTGGTAGTATATTATGCTCATTGTATGATGTTTTGAATCTCTTTTCATATAACTCCCACTTGGGAGGAACTTTTACATAGACCCATGGATCCAAAATTCCCAGTTTCCCTCTGTCTGCATAACATCCTTATTGTGGAACACTGACAATGTCAACATCTCAAAAATGCATACACACACCATGAAGCAGAGCCCCTCCATTACCATCTGCAAGCTGTCTACAGACCACTGGATGCGTGATTGCTAATTCTGTCATGGGATGGTTATGGACAGAGGCAGTCCTTATTAAATCAAACACATACACACATAAACACATACCCCTACTATCTTCATCACATAGATATAGCAATTTGGGTTTAAATGGTATAATAATAGCTAGGATTTTGTGTGCTCTTGGCTGTTAGCCTAGTAATGTCTTGTGACCCTCTGAACATTGCACATGTCAGTGTTGTTGTCATCCACATGTGCAACGTTGAGATGTGAATGTACTGTAGCCCTACAACAATGTATTCTAATCTGTGATTTCAGCAACTGCTACTGTATTGATGGCCACTGCTGCCATTTGGTTACATATTCCTTCAATAACAGCTGTAATATGCCTCCTGAGGACTACTCGCATGTGATGATGTTATGTATATTGTTGCCTTACTAAGGCATGTGTTCTTGTAGTGGAGAATATCAACATTCTTTACAGTTCTCATTTAACCACCACAGTGACAGCTGCAGTGTGGCACATGTGTGCATGTGTATACCTACCATCTTGAAATGTTATCTGACATACAGCAATATTACATCATACTGATTCTGGGCACATATTCCTGGATTCATCCACATGTTGTAATGCTGTTATATATACAAACATATGACATGTTCAGATTCACTTGCAGCCTTGGGGAATTCATTGTATGCACTGTTTTGCTATTCACAAGAATTATATATGTGCCCCCAGCAGCACTGTCTATCAGCATTTGTGTTATTAACTGTTCTGCATGACCTGCATCCAGCTCATTTGTAATGTGTGCATATATGGTGTCAGGCCCCTTGCCTGCACATTTCCACTGATAAACATATATGCATATGATGTACAACTGATATAATGCCATGAAATAAGTAGAGTTATATGACTGTGTTAGTTCCACTGTGTTGCATGTGATTCATACCCAAGGTTTTATTTTGAGGTGATATACAGCCTGAAGTCCAGTTGTAGCATAGGTACAGCTATATTGTAACTGTACTACATCATGGATGTACAACTACATCACATCACTATTACCACATGATAGTTTGCATGAACAAATATGCATGTATGTCAAGATTTCATGGCAGTTTAAAATTTTCAATGGCAGTGTCAGGGGGACAGTGATCGTATGATGTGTTGAGGTTTGACATGTATTTATAGAGGGTGCTCCATGTATTGTTTGGTATGTGTACAATATTACAGTGACAGCATTCTCAATCATTGACACTTGACTTTGCACTGTTGTAATTTTTGTGCACATGGTTGATGCATTGCCATCATTTTCCCAGACTGCTGTATCATTAATTATAATGGGTCATTTCTTATTTCATGCATCAATTGCAGTTGTTTCAGACAATATCCACTCCTATTACATGTGGCAAATGCATGCATACCTAGCTGTGTGTGGGAAATCTACTCATAATTATATGGTGTTTGTATGTGTTGTTATCTGTATTATCAACACCCAAATCAGCCAGGGATGCCATAGCCATGTGTATCACATCTGGCACAGTGAGCTCCCACACATCTGGTAGGCCATATAGTACTATTCCTTTGGATTCATACCCATTAGGATTTGGCAATCCAAACTTCCCTTCAAGGTGTTCTACTAGATGCCGCTGTGATAGTTGCACTTAGTAAAGACATGGCTCAATGACAACATTGATGGTATCAGTTTGATTTTTGCAAGTGGGGATTGTGGCTTATGCATCATGCAAACCTCTCAACTGGTCAGGATCAGTGCTGCTTTCAACTCTCCTTTTAACACTGTCCCTCTTAACCCCTCCAAAACGTGGTCATTTTTGGGGAAGGGGTGGTGAATGACCCTTTTAGAATACAGACAATCATTACAGTTGTACATGTCTGTTCCTGCATAACATGTATAATTATGTTACACTTACATATTCTGTCAATGCCACAGATTAATGGTTGTGATATTTAAAAGTGTCCATAATTGTGTGTGCTACCTTCTGCATTTGTCTAAGAGTCTGTTATGTGTCCCTGATTGGTTGATAGCTATGGTGACATGTCAGTCATATTCAAGCAAGTCATTTTGCAGATCTTCAGAGTAAGCACATACTCCCTATTGTATATACTGTCCTTGCTAAACGTCCTCTCTAGTGAGCATATCAGTGATGTTCATATCACAACCGTTCACCTCTACTGACATGTAACCTTGTGTGAACATTAGATATATACTAGCATGTGTGATGATATAATGTACCCACACAGGAGGTGTAAACATCAGTATGTACTGTGCTATTTACATATGTGATTAATGTTATCCTACTGACTTGTTTTGGAAGTGAACATACATTGACATATCCTATCTTGGGAACATTGCCATATTTACCATGCCCTCTCCCTCTTTATTTATTCCTAACATTTATGTCTGTGGCCATTTTCATCAGCACACTTTCCATGCCCAGTGCACATTTCCTTGCATTTGCCCTTGTCTTTAACCACCACTCCATTATTTCATTCTGCAAATAATTGTTGTAGTCTACATTGCACTGAGTACACTTTTCTTTACTCTGTTATTACTGCTGTTATTGCAATGTTTGCATCATTGGTAGTCATTGTGGCTGTCTGCGCAATCTCACCATGCAGGTTTGCTCAAAGGCAAGCTTGAATGCGTCATATTTCTGTGCTCATGCTGCACTGCATGGTTTCCTAGTGGCAGCGTTGTTGCTGGCCATGAGACCTTGCTTGTATACATGTAAGTGTGATTAGCAGCATGAATATGCGACTACAGCTACTGCTCATTGTGCTAACAGCACAAAGCCTACATGAAGTGTATTCAGTTCCTGGGCATGTTTATAACCACATGAGGAAAAAGTTCCACAGAGTAATAAATGACTACCTTACCACTAATGGGAGATCCTGTAGCTATTAAAGAACTTGTTTGTCTCAAACATTTGAATGCAACTGAGACAGTAGCTAGCAAATAAACATAGTAGGTGAGGATTTCCCCTCCAAAGCTAAAGAAAATTACATTTTTAGAGGGTAAAGTGACACAACTTAATCTATAAGTGTTCTAAGCATGGAGGAATATGCAGCATTGCTCCATTTTAAGGCCATCTCAGTATATGATAACTATAAATTGAAACTGGTAAATCTTCACGCTTGGGTCATAATGGGTTGAAGTATATGGGTAATTTAGTTTGCAGATCTATCAATGATGCGATGGGAAGAAATACTGAAATTAAGTTATGGATTATAAAGATCACATGTTGGATCAAGTCTGTGCAGCTATTAATATGCTTTAGTTTTAATAATGTACACTTCATTTTACAAACAGAGCAAGTGCAGTTAGGAATAACTGTCCAGCACAAAATGAAGCCCATTCATGCTTAATTTTGTTCGTCATGCTTTGTCAGTGTATGAATGTATGAAACAGAAGCATAATAGGTTAACTGTCAACAGAGTTTACCTGGAGATTGTTACATACTGTGTGAGGATAGTTACATACATAAGTAAAAACAAATATTTCAGGCATAATGAATAATGACCTTCTACTCTGCCAATACACCAGTCAGTCCCATAATAAGTGTCCATGCTGTTCTTAAAAATACCTAAACTAGTGCTTACTTTAATATCATTTGGTACTCTGTTCCATGCATCAGCTGTTCTCTTAGAGAACCAATTATTACACTGCTCATTCATATATAATCTCCTACACCAGTTATCCAATGTGTCTCTACAATTCTTTGATAACCCCAAGCATTTCCAAGGGTAGTTGTCTCTAACTGCCCTACATACCTAAATAACATACATCTCATAAATATCTGTATAAGACACAGTATAGATAAATGTCCTTAGTATATTTGCACTATGCTCTTTCTGATTTACTCATAACTGTTTTCTTATATGGTTTTCTTGTAATTTCATACTCTTGTTTGAGTCTAATCTAACTTACAAGAAATGATTTTATAATTTCTGATTTTTCATGATTTTATAAGTCTTTTTATACAACCTTTAGTTTTATAATGATCATTAACCAATTGGTCAATATAATCAGAAAAAGTCAAGACTGGATCTAGTCATGTATATAGGTCCATAAATGAATCTACAGTTTCAAATACTGAGTACTGTATTAAATATTCACCCTTTAATATATGTCTCCTACATCTCATATGTTTAGTTTGTAATGTTTTATCAGCACACTGTTCTCTTTTACAAAACTGGTTGATTTAGTTAAGTTGTTTTTGAGACATACCTTATCCATAACAAATATAATCAGTTTTCCCATTTTTGTGTCATCAGTGTACAAACAGTAGAACAGCTCAGATGAAAAAAATATATCATAAAGATAACAACCTAAACAAGCCCTGAAGCTCTGACAAGTGTTGTGCATTATTGCCTTATGCAAAAAGTTCATTTTCATGCAATATTTAATTTAGAAACTGCTAGAATTAAATTTTAGTCTTAGATAAGTCAACAAAATGAATGACAGACTAAAAAAGGAACTCAGAATCCATTCTGATCCAAATCAGAGTTCAATTTTTCCTGCATTACATCTTATCTTCCTATATATTAATATAGTAATGAAGCTAAGAAAAAGTGAGCACTGAGGCAGTCAGTATATGCTAAACTGTCTCCAACATATTTTTCTAATATGGACTTGTCTGTCAGTGCAATATATTTCATTTGAATTGCCTTGTTTTAAGCCATGTAGAAGTGGCCATGCTGCGTGGCTGCAATAAAATGTGTGTCAGTACAAAACATTTCATTTCAGGCAGTTAACTTAATCAGTAACAGGATACCTTTGAATTAATTGATAATTAAGAAAAAAATTTGTAATTCACCTCTTTCCAAAGAGATGGCACCTTGCATGATTTTGCTAGTTTTAAACCTTATATCGAGGAAGCCCTTCCAAGTACCCTTGCAGCAAATGTTCTTAAAATTTAGGAATAACAGTTTTAATTAAAATTGATTCCCTTGTGAACAGTAGCACATGTCAAATATCTGTAAAATAATGACAGCACTGAACCTTTCTGCATCTTTCAGAAAATCAAACAAATGGCAGTAAAACCCTAAATTTGTATTGGAACATTGTCACACATTTAGGAAATATATATGATAAAAATATAAATTTCAGCATTAAAGGTTCTTGTGGTACTTGCGCTTTTCACAAGTTAAAACTGTTTAATCTGACTTAAGTGCTGCAAAACATAAACTTGCTTTAGCCAGAAAAAAAAAGAAAGTTTCAGACAAAGCTTTCACTATCAATGTTTTATTACTGGCAATACATCATGTGTCATTTAGCCAGACCATAAATCAATACTTCCTACAAAAGGAAAGCCTACAAATTGTGATAATTTATACAAATAACAGTTTTCAAAAATAAAAATTTAATTTAGTAAACTTGTTCTGTGCTCTTCCTTAAGCACTGTCTGCAATAATCTACCTTAAATCCCTGAGCAGACAAATATTTTAATACATTATCTTAATGTACATCCACAGAAAAATAATTTGAGGACTTAAAACATGTTCCTGCCTTCTGTTATTAGCAAGGATTCTTCTTCTAATGTTAAAATGTTTGTGATAAGATACACAGAAACAGTTCCTCACAAATTCAGGACACTAGCTTAGTTTACATTAGTATACACTTGTAATCAAATACAGTTTTATTTCAAAGATGCAGTTTACATCATTTGATCATTAAAGGTTAAAAACTTTCTAAAATTATTAATTTGGGATAATGTAACTGATAAACATAATGCTAATATAAACTAAGCTAATGCCAGCAACATATTGCTTCTCTTCCTGCTACAGTGAACACTATTTACTGTTCAAGATGGTTATCCTACTAGTGGATGAAGCTTGAGCTCTCCACCTTTGAATGCCCAAGCTTCAAATCACTGATAATTTGAGTTCCTCCATAGGAAATCACTGTCGGCTAGTTGTGCTATTAGTGATTCCCTTTTGGGGGGGGGATTTCCCCCTGTTTTGAGTGTGACTTCGGAGTTGGTGTATATATAACTCCTGTACATCAGGAGTTGCAGGGGGGCTTACCCCTCTGCAAAAACGGT
This sequence comes from Protopterus annectens, assembly GCF_019279795.1. Taxonomy (NCBI): domain Eukaryota; kingdom Metazoa; phylum Chordata; order Ceratodontiformes; family Protopteridae; genus Protopterus; species Protopterus annectens. The sequence continues at coordinate 1,093,907,603 of NC_056745.1, forward strand.
TTACCATGATAATTACGAGTGAAGGTTCGGCGACCACGGGATGTCGAATTCCAGTTGGCTGAATCCCGTGTTGTCAAACCTCCAAGTGCGTGTGCATTTGCACATATGTGGTTGATGTGATTAGTAGATATTATGGTACAGTGCAGATTGGGAACGTTACCCTTTTCCCCACTATAGTGTGATCTTGGAGTTGGAATATATAATTTGCAGTGGGTGTGGGGGGTGCAGGGGGTCTTGCCCCCTGTGAAAAATGTAAAGCTTAGTGCTGTGCAGTGCGTTCGTACTGCTGGCAACCAGAATTGTAATTCTTTCTCCAACAGGTACAGGGGAAACAGTATGTCAAATAATGCCGAATCGAATAATCGGCATGTGATTCGACATAGTGGCTTGTTGAGTGTTCTGTATTTAGTGTTGTTTTTCATTGTATTGAACATTTTTTTTTTTGTCGTAATTTTGATAGTTAACCTGCATAAACACTTTCGGTGAGATATTTCCTGCGAATGCAGTTCTGGATTCTAATCCTTGGTGCATTTGCTTTTGTCCAGTCATAGTGGAATTGTTCAAGAAATTGTCACAAATACTGTATTATATGTTACTCTAAACACAGCCTTTTTTAATTACACAGAAATCTATTACTTTACTTGGTTAGATAAGTGTACACACACCCCACAAATATTCTAGCAGTGATTTCCAAAACTGTGTTATTACATCAAAGTTCTCTGAAGACTATCGTTGTCTTGAGAAGCCAAACATTTCCTAACATTTAATAAAACGTGTCTTCACTTTTTACTGTCAGATATTTCTGGCTTTGATACATTTATCTGTTTGTTGTAATCAGCTTGGTCTAACACGACAGACAGCCAAGGAATTCAAAATACGATCATGAAATTGAGTGAGTGGTTTAAAAAATCATTCATTTTAAATAAAATAAGCAACGTGTTATGGAAACATTATTTGTAATTTTGCAGGTCAAATTATGCGCTCAATTTATTATAAATGACTACAGCCAACATTCCAGATGATCTAGACATAGCTTAAATAATGGCCTTTAATATTCACTTTGTGAGCTGTCGACATCTAAGACAGTACTAAATATCTTTGCAAACTGCTTACATGATGTGGTTAAGTGAGTGTCCAGAAAGTATTTAGGATTCAGCACAACTACAAGTGATAAGGTTGTCAGAAATCCAGACAGTTCTACCTAGTAGCCTAATAGAATCTGTTGTTGCTTCTACATAAAACGTTGCACAGGTTCACAAGCAATTGCTTATTTAATGAAGTTGCCTAGTATTAAATTATTTAAATATAAACAGATTGCTTTGTCTTCTGCAGTGACTTCAGCTTACTATTTTACTGTCTGCAAAACACATTTCAGCATTTAAATATTAAAGAAAATTTTGGAATGGTTCTCAAAACAAAGTTAAGAAATGGGTAAAAATACACAAAAATAAAAATACAGAACATGTACATTGGCATTTCTTTGAAACATATTTTAAAAAGGATGTCTGCCTATTGCTGTTAGCTGACAGCTACAAAAAGGCTATTTGGCTGAAAACAAAGCAAAGCAGTCTTCTAAATCAGGATCAATATAACTGCAGACAATAATACGTTTTGCTGAATTGCTGCAAAAATGGCACTGGATATTTATGTCCCATTACTAAAACACGACAATGCAGAACACAGAAAGCTAATGCTCAAAATACATAAGGGTAAAATATGAAGCTTTAAGCATCCAGCATTGCAATAACACAATGAAGGGAGACATTTCCCAAAACAGAGGAATCACTGTGCTCACATAAAAGACACACCACACTAGCAGTGATGTAAAACAGCAAATGGTCATCACCATTTTGAGCACTGCTGTCTTGCATCTCAGGCAGGGAAGAAAAAACTTGGTGATGTGTAGAGAAGTTGGATATGTAACCTAGTGGATACAGGAATTAGAGTCACACATATTTATTCCATCATCTCATGCAGAATATGGTTCACTGTTTCCTGACCATATTTTTCTTCATAAAACAGTATTTTTCTGAAAAGCGTATCAGGATGTAAGCATCATAAAGCATATTAGTTAGTAAATTATTGTGAATTGAATATACTTTGACATGATAAAGTCATATGTCTTCAACAGCGATGACTGAAGTTTACGTATAAACTATGCTGAAAGCGAAGCAAAGCAATGTAGGGGAGGCTGACACTGTATTCCTACAACCATTCTATACAGGAAAGGGCAGTGGGCTGCATTTAAATCTTGACCGACCTTTGTAGGGATCTGAGGGAAGTCCTTGGCAGCACCATGTACTGGTGAAATCAGGTAAGATTTCATCAGATGGTTGTAAATGTTCTGCTCCCATAGACCCCAGAAGAATTGTAGCTTTTCACATGTGCTCTAGTTTCTGTGACTAAAGTTCATGCTCCTCTAACCCAAACACCTGCACTGTCTGTTACACATTTTCCAGGCCTGGGAGAGAGTGATCTGAACTCACACCATAAAAAGGGACATCAGATAGAAACAGTGATGGACAGCTTTGTAGCAAGGACACTCACAACTATGGCAAATCATAACAGCAATATTTTTGCCTGAACTATCATTTAAGATTTTAGCTGTTTTGGAAGGAGATAGTTATCACAGGCTGCACAAAATACAACTGTCCCTGCTCATGAACATTAAGTACAATATGTCTTATCAATGGCAGCCTATTAAACTCCATTTGTTTTTATAGGATTTGACACATGGAGGTATAATGTCACCCTCAAATGAAGAATGAGAACAGCACTGCTTTGTATATTTCATACTATCCTTTACCATTAGCAAGCAGGTCTACAGTTGAAACAGTAAGACCTGCTGTACATATGGTATTGCTTTATGAAAAATGTTACATGTAAAGTTACTAAGACATATGCAGGATATGAACCATTGCTATTGATGTGTCACTGAAATATTAATGCACACCAACCCAGAGCAATATATAATATGGGTCTACTTCTAATGATTGACTCTCACATAACTGATTTTCACACAACTGAGAAAAAAATAAGAAAACTTCAGAAACCCAAATGGTGACTGTTTACTAGGTTATGTAAAAACTTGGCCAACAAGCTTTGTACTCCACTGTAGTGCAATCCCAGAGTTAGTATATTTAGTTAGGGGGTATGGGGGTGGTGCAGCCCCCCCTCATTGGGGGGTGTGGGGGCATAGTGCCCCACCTAGGTGGGTTTTACTTACCTCAGCATGGGTTTTATTAACAGTCAGCCATGCATTTACTTACCCTGGTGAAATTTGTTGTTTGGGATTCTGAAAGTTATGTGAGAGTCGATCATTAGAAATAGACCCATATATATATATATATATATATATATATATATATATATATATATATATATATATATATAGGAGCCATCCAAAATGTTGAATGTCACTAATGTTGACCACTGTTTTGTCAGCAGGCTTTGGTTAACAAAAAAAGATAGTCACCAGGTGTTAAGATCAAGAATCCCTGGAGTTCATGAATACACACTTTCCCTAGGGATTGTGCAAGAGTTGCAATAAATATTTAGCAGGGGCATGGGGGTCCATAGGGATTTACCTCCTGCAAAAACATGGCTATTATTCTGCATCTTTCTTCATACATTTTAAGTGCTGTTGATGACTCTTGGAAAATCCACTAATTGTAGTAAAGAAGCAAGGAAGGCAGATGTGAAAATAGCAGCATGAGAAGAAGCTAAACCTTTGTGCACTGCAATGCTAGTGTTTGCTTGTTTTCAGATTAAATCAAGGATGATAAGAACTAATGATAGAATGCCATTTATGGGCCACCAAAGAATAGCTTAGCACGTTCCACTGAATAACATTCAGTACTGCACCCTGATCTGGTGTCCCTCACTGCTAGGTTGAGAAGCAAATACTCCCTCCCTAACATCTTATCCCCTCAATCTCTGCATATGAGCAAAAACAAAAGAGAAAAAAAAAATGGTCTCTACTCCAGCCTGACACTCCTTCCTTCACTCTTAAGGATGAGCAGCAAAACCCCTGACACCTTCATGCTCTACTTGGGGGGAAAACAAGGCCCATTCTCCTTCCTAGGGATGAGCACCAGCTTCTAATGCTCTCCCACTCTACTACCTGCCCTCACATTTATTTCAGGAGGAAAAAATAAATAAAGATCTGCTGATTGCACCTTCTGACACTTTGCCCCTAGGGTGGCTGCCCCTTCACCCCGCCTAGCTACACTTCACTTCAGGGTGTAGGAGTTTTCAACCACTTATGGAAACAAATATGTGCCTCCTTTTATATTTCTTCTCAGTGACTTATTTGGACAAAAAATAGCAGGCTCTTTCTGCACTATCCATATGTAAGTGCCTCACTGTTATTTCTGCTGCGTTGTTAAAATGTTTACACAAACTTTTCTGTGTTTCATACGAAAGTTCCAGACAATATGGGGGTATGAACTGTAGGATATGGTAGAGAAACAAAACCTGAAAAGAAGAATAAGTAGGAAAAAGGCAAATGTTCAGTTCTTGCTGGTTAAACCATAAGAAGGAAGTGCACACTGCTGCAACAGAAAGGAAATTGTTGAACCACGCAAGTGGAGTGAGACAAAGATGTCTCTAGATGAAGTACTGAAAAAAAAAACATAACAGACAGATCCACAAATATGACTATTCCTGTCTGTGTGCCTTGAAATAAGAATTGAAATCTGAAACACCTGAAATGATATGCAGTTATTGCTTGGTCAGTGGTCTCCTAACAAGGACAAACATTTTGCGGCAAATGTACAGTCATCAAAAGATCACAAATGGATGTTTGCTTGAAAACAGTGATGTATACATGGGGCAAGATCCACCCCCAACATTTCCCACATCAGAAAATGCAAATATTTAATTTCTCATAGAAATCAATTGCATACCTTTTTTTATCATAGCACATTTTTTGAAAGAAAAAAAAAACTAAACCTGGCTGCACTGAGTTGAAAGATGGCCTTAACTGTGACCCAGGTAATTGGGGTTAGCTTTCCAGCTCTAGCACTGAATAAGCCAATCAGGGAGTGAAGGGATGTGGCCTAGTCACCTCTCCCTGGGAGGGAGAGTGGGCTTATTTATTCTGGGGCACACAGAGACCAAAGAAACCACACCCAAATGCTTCAGGTGAGTACCTGGGTTGCATGGAGGGAATTCCCCTAATGGAAGTGGGCAGGTCCTAAGAATCCACTTCAGGTAGAGCAGTCTCTGTTATCCAGCCTGCACCTCAGATTGTCTGAAGTGAAATGTTGAGCCAACTAGAATTCCTAAAACTGGATAGTACAAAGTAATCTCCACAGTGAGTCTTGCATCAACCCTCTCTTCAGGAGAAATAACATGTGCACTTAGTTTAAAAAACTCCTATTTATTTATTTATTCTGTGATAGAAGAACATCATAGTTTTAACAACTTTTAAAACAAGGATGCCCATATAGTTTTGTTATATTGCTAGTTTGTTACCCTATTAACTTACGACTATGTTGAATCTCATTGTAAGTCTGTTTCTTAATGCCGGGAACTGTTACAGTATTACATGCAACTTGGGTTGAACCTGCAGTCAGTCTTGCAGTGATTAGTACTGTACCCTAGACATAAAATGTAAATAAATAAATAAATAGATGTTTAATGCCCACCCATCATCAAGCCGGGGGCACCTGCTCCTCCTTTTGGGCTGGCAATGCAAGGGATCCTGCAGCAGGTAAGTGAGCCTGACAGCTATCACTGCAGGTCATAGATGTAGATTTTCTAACCAGACTGATTGCGGCCCTAGATCTCTACTTGTTGACACCATGTTGAAATTTGAGATGAGCTATGAGGAGAGGTTACTGGAAATGGCCATGCCATGAGCGCAAGGACAGGTATGCCCCGCAGTCAGCCCTGCTCACTCAGGTAAGCTTACTGTTCTCTGTTTCTGCCTCCACTTGTGTTAGACGAGCAGTTTATCCATGCCTGAACATCCTCCCTCAGTCTTCCCAAGTGGTAAGCAATTCCTTCTTTCTCCCCTCCAAGTTTTATCAGGCACCCAAGATGTTAATCGAACCTAGGTCATCTGGGACATAGGGCTTTACCCTTCTATAACACTGCTATGGCACATTTAGTTATTTTTTAAAGGTATGACCCTAGCCCTGAGTAACATTCTGCCTTTGCCCCAAATGATACCACAGTACAAGGACAAAATGATTGAATTCAACAATTGGCTAAGCTTCTGGTGTCATTCTAAGGGGGTCCAGTATCTGTCTGCTTGGGATGACATGGTTAATAGACCATGATGCTTTGCCAGAGATGGCCTGCACCTGTCGCCCCTGGGATTCCTGATACTGGCTAAGGCTCTTGCTGCCCCCGTAGTGCCTTTTATAGGCAAGGTTCAAATAACAAATTCACCACCGTAACAGGAACAGGCAAGCAAAAACTGAGGATAATTCTACTCAATGCTAGAAGTCTAAATCTCAAAATACACTCACTCAAGGCACTCCTTAAAATGAAGAACACTGATATCTGTGCAGTGACTGAGACCTGGTTCAAGGCTCCAGAGAGCACCCCTGCACTACCAGGCTATAACTCATACCACACTTTTTGGCCATGTAACCTGGACCGAAACAACAAAGGCGGAGGTGTGTTCATATTCATTAAGGATATCCACACCTTCAGGCTAGTTGCTCAGCATAATGCATCCGAGGTTATCCAAGTGCAACTAACTCTGGGCAAAACTGCAATCCAAATTGTAGCTTGCTACAGATCCCCTACCATGCCCCAGGATTCCCACTCCTCTTTTCTTGATGTACTGGAAAATATTAGGGTTCAAACACCCTAATAATGGGTGACTTCAACTACCCCACCATTAACTGGGAAAACTACTCGTGTACCAACTCCTTAGCTCAACGCTTTCTGGAATTCATAAACTCCAATGCCCTGGATCAACTTATCCACACCCCCACCAGGGGCAACAATATCCTAGACCTAGTCATTACAAACATGAGTGACCGGTGTTCCACACCTAAAGTCAACTCCTCGTTGGTCTGATCCGACCATAAGCTAATCACCCTTGATATCCACATCCCGCCCCCACCCCCCATTAAGGACACCATGGTAAAAAATTTCTCCAAAGCCAACTTCATGCTTCTTAAGACAGAAGTGAACTTCATAACACCCATGCAGATGGACAATACAGTTACAACTGCTGAATCCTACACAAATGCACTCTATAAACACTTACACGAGTGCATGGATCGTGCTATCCCAAAAAGAACCAAGACGCTATCCTCCAAAAAAAGGAAGCCAATCTGGTGGTCCCCTATCATAAACAAACTGTACAACAGAAGGAAGAAACTATTGCAAAAGAGAGAAAAATCCCATGAGTGGAGGTGCTCCCTGGTCAGCCTCAGTAAGAAGCTGAGATCCTTTATAAGATCCTCCAAAGCTAGCTACGAAAACAAAATTGCCACTAATTCGAAGGACAAGCACAAAGCATTCTATAGCTATGTCAAGAATCTCGATGGCAACACCCAGATCTGCTCTGAGTTACAGCACAAAGCCATGAAAATTACAGAACCAACTGATATTGCCAACATCCTGGCAGATAGGCTCAGTGCTAACTTTACCCCTCCCCTCACCCCCTAAAGGGCCCATATCTATACAGGAATAATGCAGAGTCCCTGTAATCACAACTACGCAGGTAAAAGCTGCACTCTCTAAAGCCAAAAACATCCCAGGCTGCGTTTTACATGAAATTCAGAACGAACTGGCTCCCCACTTAAGCACCATGTTCAATAATAGCCTCACATCAGACTTTGTGCCCAGTGAATGGCACACAGCAACAGTTATCCCACTCCACAAAGGGGGAGCCACCACTGATCCCGGGAACTATCGACCTATTAGCCTGACATGCCTGGTCTGCCAGGCCATGGAACGTATCATGATGGAACTCATAAACAAAGACATTGGTAACCTCCAAACTCTGAATCCCACCCAGTTCGGGTTTGTGAAAGGCAGATCATTCCTCCTGATCCTGATCGACTTCTTTGAGGCAGTCACCAAAGCTGTAGATAAGGGTGAGGTGGTTCACACAGCCTATCTTGACCTCGCCAAGGCTTTCAACACCATCCCCCATTCTGGAATTAAATCTAAACTCACTAAACTAGGCATAAATCCCTACGTCACAAGATGGGTTGCCAACTGCTCACTGACAGAACCCACACTGTAAAAGTTGCAGACTCCAAATCTGACCTCAAAGCAGTGACAAGTGGAGTACCACAGGGTTCAGTCCTGGGACCTCTCCTATTTGGTATCTGCTTCTCTGAAGTACAGGCTAATACAGAAGGCCTCTGGCTAATGAAGTTTGCAGATGACTGCAAACTAGGAGCCATAGTCAAGTCCCCAAATGATGTGGACATCCTACAGAAGGGCCTTGCTGAGACAGATGCCTGGTGTCAGAGCCATGGCCTCAAGCTCAATGCCAAAAAGTGCAGTGTCATCCCCTTTGATAAAAACTCTGTACCCATGAACTACCACATAGGCAGCAATCTACTTAACAATGAATGTGTGATAAGAGACCTTGGGACCCAGGTGGACAGTAGACTCTCCTTTGATAGTCCCATCACCACAGTAGTCAGGAAGTCCTTCTACATGGCACACCTCATCATAAAAGGGTTCTCATCCAGGAAAAAAGAGGTCATTGTTTCCCTATACTCGACACTCATTAGACCTATTATAGAGTACAACGTCCCTTTTGTAATGTACCTCACAAGACATCTGCAGTAGCTGGAAAGGCCACAGAAGTACCTCACAAAGAGGATTACTGGCCTCAAACAAATGCCCTACACTGATTGCCTCAAAAAACTCCAGCTTTACTCCGTAGCATATCGCCTACTCCGAGGTGATCTCTGCCTAACATATAAAGTTATGTCAAACCCAGAGCTGTTGGACATGCTACACCTAAAGAAATCCCAATCCTTCCGAGCTACATGCTCTAGGGACCTGAACCTTGTCACCACAGTAAATAGGACATGCTGGAGGGATAGATTCCTGTCCTAGAGACTTCCCATACTCTGGAACAGGCTACCCATCTATGTCAAGCAAAGTTCTTCTTTAGCACTCTTCAAGAAAAATCTTGATGAGTGGATGGGAAATAGGAAATACACCCCGGGGATCACTTCTTTGTCTTTGCTCGACAGTGGCCAGGGAACCTTGTTAGCTAGGCTTACGTAGGCCCTTGGGCCGATTGCCTAGTACCTTCCTTTGAACCTATAAGGTGGCATTCTGTTTGTGCATGTAAAATGTCCTATGTACACAGAGGCTAAGAATGCTGCCTTTTAATAAAAGCATTACCTGAGTTCCAAAGTTCATGGCAGATAAGAGTAATTTTTCTTGAATTCAGAAAAAAAGTACTCTATAGCATACCATTTGTTTTGAGCATGTAAAAAACATAATTTTAGGGATACCATTTGTTTTGTGAATGTTAAAAAAAGACTTCTTTATTATAACTACGCATTGTGTCTCACTTGAAAGTAATGACTTAGTTCCATTGTTTGCAGTTCAAGTCACTTTCAGGAAATAAAGCACGAAGAACCGTGGAGTAATAAATAAGTCTACAATACTTGTGGCCTTGTGCAACATTAGTAACAGCATTTCTCTAAACTCAGTTTTTGATATATCTACAACTGTCTCAACTTTTTTTTCTAATCATAAAGGATGTTAGCCTTAATTAATGAATGCAGACTATTTACTTCTCAGAATGCCTTCGAAATTTGCTCTTGTTATGTCTCGTCTAGGGAAAAACATAAATAACTGTAACCTTACAAAAAATATACTTAGACAAATCAACACCATATGAATGCCTCTAATACATGAACAAATTACATAAAATATATTCCAATGAACATAATCCAATGAGGGTGGCATAACTATTGGGCAACAGCATTTCTTTCTTCTCTTCTATACAGCAGAAGTTGAACTTGCCTCAGACAACTGTTTAGATGAAAACAAATCACCTGAAAAAGTGTTCATCATTCTAACTGAAAATACAGTTCAAAGATAAACAGTTTACACAATATTGTCTTTAGCTCATATATTTTATACATAGTACATCTATGAGCTAAAAGTCACTAGTGCACTTCTAGGCAAAATAATGCACCATCTTACATATATATTTATTAAATATGTAAATCCTCAGACTCAAGATAACAGTAAAGCAATGCTTATTTGTCAATGCAGAACCTGACTTTTCTATCCTCGTATTCTGTGCATTCTTCTAAGATTAACGTTAGTGGGTGTTAGGGTAGCTCAAACCATTAGATTTTTGGCTATTTTCTTTGAAATCATTTTACAGTTCCTAACAGAGTTACCATCACAGATAGCAATGTGGAAAGGAGGACAAATAGAACTACTCCCTTTCTTCAAAAAGACCTATGCCTTTTGGTTCAAGAAAGCCCAGCATGACCACACAGTGTACAGCCTGTGGGCGTGAGCTTCTAAAGTATGTCTCAGTTTATCATTTATAGTGGTTATTATTACACTGCAGTTGTCATGTCTTCAATGTTTTGAAACCCTGTTTCTCCATAATGTTCCACAGTTTCCGGAGGTTTGACTGTGTAATGCTGTCATCTGGTTTGAGTTGAAGAGCACGAAGATAGTTCGCTTCTGCTTCCTGTAGTTTGCCATTGAGATGAAGAATGGCTCCCAAGTTCATTAGTGCCGCTGGATACTGTGGGAGAGACGGAGAGAGCACAGGAACATGTCACTTTTGTAACCTTTAATTTCATTTCAATTAAGTCAAAGTAAAACACAATACTTTTTATGGTTCATTCAGGAGTTTCTTCCTTTTTTATAGACGTGTTATGAAAACAATCTAAATAAAAATGTCAAAGATAATATGCAAGCCTTTTCAAAGTGACTTCATGCTAGTGAAAAGTCACATATTCGAACTGAAAATAAAATAATGGCTACTGTTATTGGGAACTGACATTCCTCATTGAGCTGAGCACACACCAAGTGTATATGAAGTAACCTTGCTGTACCTTTCTATGTTGCTTTTATTTTATGTCAAAAAAGGTTATATAAACATATGATTTTATTAGTTTCTATACAATGCACTTTAGTTTGGGCATATATGTAATTTTTATGTTAGTTATAGCTCCACTGTCTGAAGAAAAACAATGCTATTAACATACTAAAGAAGGCAGTGGTGTATTTGCAGCTTGTAGAAGTTCTTGTTTATCTATAACTACCAATGAATTTGTTTCAGATTAAGTATCATTTGTACCAGTGGATTATTTTAATACAGTGACTAACTATGCATGTTTTTACTGTGACAAAATGACACCTGACTTCTCATATCACAATAGCATATACCTACGACAATCAAAGTCAACAAAAACATACAAAGTAAAGGCATTGCTTGAATTAAGTGCCCTGGCATGAGGGTTGAGCCTCCCTCCAGTCCTGTGTAAGAAGCATGCCTCCTACATCACCTAAACTTACATATATACCACTTCAGTGATCGCAACATTTGGAAAAGGAGGTTATTTTTGTGACTGAGTGCTTTCTGTCCCTGCTGCCTGCCAATCATTAGTCCCAAATAAAGCCAAATGACCCACTTATTTTCTTCTCACTGAGGGCGGCTATCTGATGAGGCAAGCCATCAATAAAGCAGTCATGGGGGAGGGTAGCTCTAAAACTTTTGTTATTTATAAAATCCAAAAAATAGTGTGCTGGAATGAATCAAAGAAATGGGACAATGCTATGAATAAATTTAAACTTTAATGCAATCCATAAAAACCCAAATAAATGAAGTTTAATGCCACATACACTAACAGCAGCATTTTCATCTTGCTATCTAAGACTTCATCAGAGCTATGCCACAGATGTTAGTACCATCTAAATAACTACCACAATTAACATACATCAATTAAATAATAAAAACAAAGTGAAAAGCACTCAAAAGTCACCAATAAGTCCAGAAAGGAGTGCAGTGAATATATATATATATATATATATATATATATTTATATTATTGTTATTAAATGTTTTTAAGTATTTATTTTTTATAATTATATGGAAATATATGAATTCATGTTTTAAACAATATTATTGAGTTGGTAAGCATCTTATAAGCAATGTAATATATTTAATATCAAATCATGAATATTTATGAGCCCAGAGAGAATGTTTGGTTAGCCCTTTTAAATGCTGAGTTAATATTCTATTGGTTAATTGATTTTAATTTGGATATATAAGGGATTAATGATTTAATTCTTATGTATCTGATGAAGTCCGAATATTGAGGATGAAAACGCGTGTTTCTGCTGTGTTTTAAAAGCGTTTATTGATATCTGTTGGTGTTTTTGTTTAATAAATCGAGTGGATATTATTCGCTGGGTTTCCTGTTTTGGCTCACTGCACTCCTTTCTGGACTTATCAATTAAATAATAATAACCCAATTGAAAAACATTTTGCTTAAACCTACATTACTGAAAAACGGAGCAAGGATCTACATGATGAAATATACATGTTAAAATAATCTGAATGAAAATATTTTTATAAAAAGAAAAACAAGGTTAATGCCAAGATAAAAATCGGCACAACTATATTAAAAGAGTTTAAAAACACATACTTTTTTGTCATGCCACTATAACAGCCTACATTGAAAACACTAAAAATCCTGTAAAACATATTAATTTACTACTAGTTGAAATACAAAAAAAGGACACTATTAAAATAAAAAGTACCAACAAAATCATACATAATAGATTAATGAATTACCAATATACCGAGTTAAAAAATGAAACGTACAGTTTTGTACCTACCATAAATGTAGATGTTCGAGTGTATACACTGCTGCAGTCATTACACTTGGGTTATCCTGCCGTCAGGTGGTTCCTCAGTCGGCCTGAGTTCCAAAGTCTTGGTCCGGCATCGGTTGCTGTCGCCTCCTCCCTGATGCCAGTGCAACAGGGGTATATAAGATGCAGCTGACGCCATTTTCTTCAGTTTTTCTTGCCCCAGATGTCAGGTGCCTCTAAATAGGTAGGCAATTCCAATTGCTAATAAAACATACATAAGAAAAGCAAAACACAACTTACAGCTACCAGCAAATACTCCCCATAGGTAGTAACGGTAGAAGACATAGGTACATACCAGCCAGAAAGAGGGGAAGGAGGGAGGGTAACCTGGATTGCAGCAGTGTATACACTCGAACATCTACATTTATGGTAGGGACAAAACTGTACTATGTTCATCGTGTTATACTGCCGCAGTCATTACACTTGGGTAGAATCCCAAAGCTGAGGAAGGGTGGCTGGTTCTATAAGGCATTAGGGGTGGCTATAAGGCCCTGCAGCACTGCAGTGGTGAAGCCAGCTCTGGATTTAGAGTACAGAGGCAGACGGTAATGCTTGGTGAAGGTATGTACAGAACTCCAAGTTGCTGCTTCCAAAATATCCTTGATAGGTACTCCCCTGAGGTAGGCAGTTGAAGTGGCTGTTGCCCTGGTGGAGTGAGATCTAATGCTGCTAGGTACAGGTTTTCCATGGTATGTGTAGCAGAAACGTATACAATGTCCTATCCATTTTGAAATAGTCTGTTTTGAAATGGCTTTTCCCTGTGCTCCTGCAGCATATGCTACCAATAATTGCTCAGATTTTCTGAAAGCTTTGGTTTTGTCCAAGTAGAAGTGTAACTGCCTGTGAATGTCCAAAGAGTGCCTTTATTCTGTGGTTTAGGATAAAAAGTTGGCAGGTGAATAGTTTGGTTTAGAGCCACACTGGATACCACCTTTGGCATAAAAGTAGGGTTAGTTCTTAAAGACACCCTGTCCTGGTAGAAAATGAGGAAAGGTTCCACTGCCATTAGTGCCTGTAATTCTGAAACTCTTCGTGCTGATGCTATTGCCAGGAGCAGAGCAGTTTTCCAAGAGATATATTTTAATTCTGCTGTGTTGGCTGGCTCAAAAGGAGGTAAAGTTAGCTTCTCCAAAACAAAGTTGAGGTCCCAAGTTGGAGTAGGTACTCTACGGGGCAGTCTTATGTTTTTAGCCCTTCTGAGGTACTGTTTTAACAGAGGATTAGATAAAATTGGTGGATCTGTGCTGTAATGAGCAGATATGGCAGAGGTGTGGATCTTGATGGATGAGAAGGAGAGTCCTTTGTCCAGCATCTCAGTTAAGTATTGTACTATCTGAGGAATGTTTGGGACAAGAGGGTCAAGGCTGTGAGCTTGGTTCCAGGCACAGAATCTCTTCCATTTATCCGAATAGGCTTTCCTGGTACTAGGCCTTCTGGCCTCCAGAATGACATCCATAACAGCTTTGGAGAGAGGCATTGCTTGCTTGACTAAGGAATCCTCCATGCAGCTAGGCTTAAGGTCTTTAGCTGGCTGTATAGTATTTGTTTGTTGTGCTGAGTCAGCAGATGTGGGATTTGAGGCAAAATCCAGGGTGGTTCTTGTGCTAAGCTCCTTAAGATTGGGTACTAGTACTGGCATGGCCAGTCTGGTGCAATCAGTATCATCTTTGGCTCTTCCTGCCTGGCTTTTATGAGTACCTTTGGCAGGAGAGGTAGTGGTGGGAAAGGGTATACTTGTAGGTTCTCCCAGCTGAATGAGAGGGCATCCACTTTCCATGCTTGTGGATGGTAACTCCTTGTGCAGAATTTTTGTAGCTGGCAGTTTATTGGTGATGCAAACAGATCTATGTCCGGGCTCCACCATTTCTGTGTTATCATTCTGAATATATGTGGATTCAACTCCCATTTGTGGGGATCCATGATGTTTCTGCTTAAGTCGTCTGCCAGTGTGTTTTTCTCTCCTGGCAGGAATTGTGCTTGCAGATGAACTTGAAGGTTTACAGCTGTGTTCCACAAGGTCATAGCTTGTCTGCATAGGGGGTAGGAGTGAGTGCCCCCTTGCTTGTTTATGTACCACATAACTGTGGTGTTGTCTGTCTTTAGTAGTAGTTGTCCTGCATGTAGCAGGTCCTTGAAAACTATAAGCACATTTTGTATGGCTAGCATCTCTTTTTGATTGATGTGAAGATGCCTTTGTTCTGCAGGCCACGTGCCCTGAATACATTTACCTGCCATGTGTGCTCCCCAGGCGTAATCCAGTGCATCTGTTGTCAGTGTTTGCCTGGCTGTGGGTTGTGTAAAAGGCTGTCCCTTGTTGAGGTGACAAGCTTGAGCCCACCATTGAAACCCCTCTTGAAGGCAAGGGATTAGTGGTATAACTGTTTCCAAACTTTGACAGTGTTGAGACCATACATTCTTTAGGTACTATTGTAGTTTCCTCATATGCAGTCTGGCATACGGAATTAGTAGTATGCAGGATCCCATGTAACCCAAGGCCTGCAGAATTTTTCTTGCAGGGAGCTGGGTCTTTGTTGCCATCAATTGAAAGTATGGAGTCAGTTGTTCTTGTTTGTCTGGCGTGAGATAAGCCATCTGGGCCATTGTGTTCAAGCTGGCACCCAGGAATATAATCTCTTGTGAGGGCACTAGTTTTGATTTCTTTTCATTTACTGTGTACCCCAGGCAATTTAATAACTTTTTTACAAACGTCAGATGCTTTAGAAGAATGTCCTTGCTCTCTGCTTGAATCAGGCAGTTGTCCAGGTACAGATAAATATGAATTCCTTTCTGTCTGCAAAATGCAATTACTGGTGCCAGGCACTTTGTGAAGACCCTGGGCGCAGTAGATAAGCCAAAGGGCAGTGCAGAGAATTGGTAGTGCATTGAACCAGCTATGAATCTGAGCTATCTTCTGCAGTTTTGTCTGATAAGGACATGCAGGTATGCCTCTTTGAGGTCCAAAGTCATGAGCCAAGCTTTCTTGCCCAGCATGGGAAGAAGCTGCTGTAATGTCAACATTCTGAGTTTCGGAACATCCAGATAAGTGTTTAGAGATGAAAGATCCAGAATGGGCCTCCAGGCTTTGTCCTTTCTGGGTACCAGAAAGATTCTTGAGTAAAATCCTTGTCCTTGCTCCTGTGATGGTACCTTTTGAATAACTCTCATATCCATGAGTGCTGTAATTTGTTTTTGAGCCTCTGCCCATTGATTTGGTGGCAGATTTGGCATTCCTTTTAACCTTGGCAGAGTGTGAAAGTGGAACCTGTAACCTTGAAATACAATGTTGAGAACCCATTTGTCTTTGGTGATCATTTGCCAATTGTGTTAGAAGAGTGCCAGTTTTCCCTCCCAAGGGGGGTGCCAAGAAGGATTTGTTTGGCAGCTGTAGTGGGACGTCATTGGAGCTGCTTTTTATATGGTTGGGGCCTGTCTTCCCCTTCTTTCTGGCCTGATGCAACCCATTGTCGAGGCCTGTAAGGACCTTGTGTTTGACCTCTACCTCTTGGACGTCTGTATCTTCCCCTTTGAGGTCTGTCTGTAATTGGAAAGGACCAATTCTTAGTTGGCCAGTTTCTGCTAAATCTAGGAGGCTGAACCTGTAAAAAAATCCTTCACTGTTTGCATAGATTTTGCCTTATCCTCCATTTTCTTTAATTCCTCTTCTGCCTTAACTCCAAATAACATATCCTGCTGCAAAGGTGCATCCAATAATTTTGCTTTAACATGATTTGGTAACGTATGTTCTTTTAACCAAGCATGTCTTCTAATGACAGGGCCTGTAACTGCTGCTCTGCAGGAGGCCTCTAGAGAATCAAAACCACATTGCAAAGTATGCTTTCCCACTTGTTCAGCTGCATGCAATAAATCCTGCAATTCTTTAAAATTAGGATGATCTGATTCTGGAAGCATTTTTTGTTTTAACTGAGACAGTAAAAATTGCTGATATTTTAGCATGTGAAACTGGCAATTTAAGGCTCTCATTGCTAAAGTTGCAGACGTATAAACTTTCTTTCCCCATCTGTCTAATGCTCTGGAATCTCTGTCAGAGGGAACTGGATTCTTGGCTGATGAGGCCTTAACTCCTTTGGGTCCCTGAGAAATAGTTTCAGGATCCGCTACCAGGCTTTTATACAGAAATTTATGTGAGTCAGGGACTCTGTAGTATCTGTCAGGTTTAACAGGGGCTGGAGGTAAGGAATCAGGATTTAAGCTGGATTCAGTATACACATCATCCACAATATCTAACACTGGTGGAATAGCAAGGAGTCTGTGTTGAGGTAATAAAAGGAAATCTCTGAGCCTTTTCTTGGCTTCTGAATAATTTTGGCCTTCCCAGTGGAAATGCTCCCGCATGGTATGTAGGGTTTCCCCAAAGGAGTAGTCCTCAGGCGGTGAGGCTGATGGAATGATTCCTCAGCATCAGAATCCTCATAAGGAGGTAAAGAGTATCCTAGGTCTGAGGATGAATCAGAAGAGATGGACACCTGGTCGGATGAGTCATAGTCTGCATCCTGTCGAGGCCTTTTATCAGGAGGGGGATGGGACCCCCTGATCAGAGTGATTAGGTCTTCAGCCATTTTGAGCATTTGTTTCTTAGGCATGGAGACATGTCCTGGATAATGCTGTATTTGTTTCTTTGACTTTAAAGGAGGCTTAGACTTAGCTGAGGGTTTAATGCTTAACTGAGTAAGTCTAAAGACACTCTCTGTAGCTGTGGGTTGCTCAGCTACTCCGGATCCCTCTGAAAGGTTAGTCTCGGTAGGCTGAAGAACTTCTGCATCTGAAGGCCCAGCCATCTCCACGTGGGAGTCAGAGGCAGCTTGTGGTTCTACAGAAGCAGTCGTCAGAGGCTGCGAAGGTGCCACGCTGAAAACCGGAGAACCGGCGACTGGCCTAGAACAGGCTTCGTCATCAGTTTTGGGCCTCGGATGCCTATCCTTGTCTTTGCGCTTTTTGTGTATTCTGGTCATCGGAAGTTCCGACGGCATGATAGAATTGAATTTTCTACCAAAATAATGTCGGGCAAAATCAAACCGACGTTTAATAGTACGCTTGTTAAACCTAGCACAAAACCGACAACCAGTGACGTCGTGGTCAGGGCCTAGGCATGGGATACAATAGGAATGGAAATCCTTATGAGGTATTTGCTTCCCACAAGAAATACAGTTATTAACTTTTACTGACATTGGTCTGAGGCAAGAAAAAGTTTCCCCAATGGGGTACTTAGCTTTGTAGAAGACTTCAGTTCTGGATTTGGAATGAAAATCTCAGGAGACGGCCGACCGGCACTTGCGAACTGCTTTTGCTTCGGGCACCGTGGGGCAAGAAAGACTGAAGAAAATGGCGTCGGCTGCATCTTATATACCCCTGTCACACTGATGTCTGGGAGGAGGCGACAGCAACCGACACCGGACCAAGACTTTGGAACTCAGACTGACTGGGGAACTGCCTGACGGCAGGATAACCCAAATGTAATGACTGCAGCAGTGTAACACGATGAACATCTTGTTTATTATAATTTGGATGCCCTCAGTTTTAACAAGGGGGCAATGAACACATGGTCATTGATTCCTGGAATATTTGTCATATTTCATCTTAACTGCTAATGCAGTTACTGGTATTCTAATCTAGTCTCCCAATTACCACCCCTGAAATCATACTCAATGATGTCCAACACAGCAAATTTAAAACCAGTGAAGGGTGAACAAACCATGGAGCGTCTGTGCAAAGCATTGTTAATGTTGTAACATCTCATATCATATTTGTGTTCATAAATCCTTTTGTTTAGCTTCCTTTCCATCTTGCCAATGTAAAATGATGGACAGGTGGAACACTTGGCAATGTAAACTACAATGCTTGACTTACATGTTTCATTCCTTGGGTAAAAATATATTTGTTTAACCAAATTTAAACATAACTTTCCACCCAAAAGTATGTACGAGCAATAATTACACCTTCCACATTTGGTCATTCATCTAATAGTGTTAGCCAAGGAACTGTAAAGTACAGTTGTGTACACTTACCATAAATGTAGATGTTCAGGTGTATTCACTGTTGCAATCATTACACTTGGGTTATCTCCTGCAGGTAGCCCTCAGTCGGCCCGAATACCAGAGACTTGGGATTTCTGCATTGGATTCTGTCACCTCTGCCATGATGTTAGGGCGTCAGGGGTATAAAATATGCAGCTGACACCATTACATCAGTTCTTCTGGAGCCCCCAAAATAGAAAGCAATTACATGGTGTGGAACATTTCCAGTAAAAAGTAAATACCATTGCCATAAGATATGGCTAAAAAAGAGGATAGGTAGAAAGTATAGATAAGTCAGAGGGCTGGAGGGAGGGTAACCAGGACTGCAACAGTGAATACACTTGAACATCTACATTTATGGTAAGTGTACAAACTGTACTATGTTCTTCGTGTTTTACTGTTGCAGTCATCACACTTGGGTTGATTCCCAAAGCTGAGGAAGGGTGGGGGCAGTCAAGAAGTCTTAGGGCTGGCTAGTAGGCCTTGTAAGACTGCTGTAGCAAATCCAGCTCTGAATTTAGAAAAGATAGGTAAGTGGTAATGCTTGGTGAAGGTTTGTACAGAACTCCAGGTTGCAGCTTCCAGGATGTCCCTGGTAGGGATTCCCCTGAGAAATGCTGTAGAGGTTGAGGTAGCCCTAGTGGAATAGGTTCTGATCCCCTGCGGGGTAGGTTTTCTATGGTGTTTGTAGCAGAAATGGATGCAGTGTGCTATCCATTTGGATATGGTTTGCTTTGAAATGGCCTTGCCCTCTGCCCCTGTAGCAAAGGTAACTAGCAGCTGGTTAGATTTTCTGAAAGGTTTAGTCCTGTCAAGGTAGAACCTAAACTGCCTGTGCACATCCAATGAGTGCAGGATCCTTTCCCCTTTATTCTGTGGATTAGGAAAAAAGGTGGGTAAATGGATGGATTGGTTTAAAGCCGCACTGGATACCACCTTGGGCATAAATGATGGGTTAGTCCTGAGGGAAACCCTGTCCGCATGGAAGATAATGAAGGGTTCCACAGCCATAAGGGCCTGCAACTCAGACACTTTTCTTGCTGAAGTGATGGCTAGAAGTAAGGCTGTTTTCCAAGACAGTAATTTTAACTCTGCTGTAGCAGCAGGCTCAAAAGGGGGAAGCGTGAGCTTCTCTAGTACAAAGTTAAGGTCCCAGGCTGGAGTGGGATTTCTCCTCATGGGTCTTAAATTGTTAGGTCCTCTCAGGAACTGTTTGACCAGAGGGTGAGAAAAGAAAGGTGGCTCAGTGTTGTAATGAGCTGAGATAGCAGAGGCATGAATCTTAATTGAAGAGAAGAATAGGCCTTTGTGGAGCAGCTCTGCTAGGTAATCTAGGATATGAGGTAAGGTGGGCACGGTTGTGTCCTTACCCTGAGAGTGGCACCAAGAGCAGTATCTTTTCCACTTTTCTGAATAGGATTTCTTAGTACTAGGCCGCCTGGCCTCAAGGATGACATCCGGCACCTGTTTGCTGAGTGTTGGCGGTGATACATTCAGGGAATAAGCCAGGCTGCTAGGTTCAGGGTTTGCAGCTAAGTATGCAAAATCTGGCCTTTCTGCTGGGACAGCAGAGGGGGGGGGGGGTCTGATGCAGGTGCCAGGGTGGCACTGCTGTCAGACTGCGTAAAAGTGGGTGCCAGTGCTGGCATGGCCAGTCTGGTGCAATCAGGATTGTCCTTGGCTTGTCCTGTTTGATATTGAGTAGTACTTTCGAGAGGAGGGGCAGAGAGGGAAAGGCATAGATAGAGAGATTTTCCCATGTAAAGGAAAGGACATCCACTTTCCATGCTTGGCTGTGGGGAGTTCTGGTGCAACATTTGCTCAATTGATGGTTTTGGGGGGAAGCAAAGAGGTCCACCTCTGGTGTTTCCCACCTGTGGATTAGAAGCATGAATATGTTGGGTTCCAGTTTCCACTCATGTGGGTCCAATAGGTTTCTGCTTAAATCGTCTGCCAGTGAATTTTCTTTGCCTGGCAGGAACTGAGCTTGCAGGTGCACTTGGTTGCTCAAGGCTGTGTTCCACAGAGCCATGGCTAACCTGCAGAGTGGGTAGGAATGAGTTCCCCCATGCTTGTTTATGTACCACATGACTGTGGTGTTGTCTGTGTTTATCAAGAGTTGTCCTGGAAGGATAAGGTATTTGAAGGCTGTCAGTGCATTCTGTACAGCTAACATTTCTTTTTGATTGACATGCAGGTGCATTTGTCCTGGGCTCCATTTGCCTTGAATGCATCTGCCTGCCATGTGAGCACCCCATACATAGTCTGATGCATCTGTTGTCAGGGTTTGGGTGGCAGGGGGTGAGTGAAAGGGAGTCCCTTGTTGTGGTTGCAGGCCTCTGCACACCAAAGGAACTCTGTCCTTAGGCAAGGAATGATAGGAACCACTGTTTCCAGGTTCTGAGAATGTTGACACCAGAGACTTTTTAAGTACCATTGAAGTTTCCTCATATGCAGTCTTGCATATGGAATTAGGAGAATGCATGATGCCATGAACCGTAGGGCTTGCAGTATTTTTCTTGCAGATAGCTGTGTTTGGGTGGCCAGTAGTTTGAAGTAATTTGTCTAATAAACCTGCTTTTCTGGAGTGAGGAATGCCATCTGGGAAGTTGTGTTCAAGCTTGCTCCCAGGAATACAATTTTTTGGCTGGGTACCAGATGTGATTTATTTTCATTGATGGTATACCCCTGAGAAGTTAGGGGTCTCTTTATAAATGCCAGGTGATGAAGTAGCAATTCCTGATTGTCTGCCTGAATCAGGCAATCGTCCAAGTATGGGTAAATTTGAATGTTTCTCTGCCTGCAGTATGCAATGGCTGGAGCCAGGCACTTTGTGAATACCCTGGGTGCAGTAGATAAGCCAAAGGGAAGTGCAGAGAACTGATAGTGCACAGAGACTGCCCTGAAATGTAGATATTTCCTGCAAGATTCCCTTATGGTGATGTGCAGATAAGCTTCTTTTAAGTCTAGGGTGACCAGCCAGGAGTCCCTGGCTAGCATAGGAAGCAGCTGCTGGAGTGTAAGCATTTTGAACTTTGGTACCACTAGGAAGGTGTTGAGAACTGACAGATCCAGGATAGGATACCAAGAGTTCTCTTTTCTGTGCACCAGGAACAGTCTGGAGCAGAACCCTGTCCCCTTTGCTCTGTTGGAGCAGGTTGAATAGCCCTGATACTGAGAAGAGAAAGTACTTGCTTTGGGCCTCTGCCCACTGGTCTGGAGGAAGGTCTGGCAATCTGCTTGGGGTTGGCAGTGAGTGGAAGTAGAATTTGTATCCCTGGGATACAATGCTTAAGACCCATCGGTCCTGGGTAATGTATTCCCAGTTTTGTGCATGCAAGGTGAGTTTTCCTCCTAGGGGTGCAAGTACTTGGGCATGGCTGGGAAGGATGAAGGACAAGTCATTGTGAACTTTTTCCATAAGAGAGTGGCTTACCACTCCCTGTTTTTGAGGTGGGAGCACTCCATTGTTTAGATCTGTGCATACCCTCAGACTGTACTCTTTGCGGTCTGTTGCCCCTGGGTTTGGACTGAGAAGGTCTGGGAAGGACTGGAAAGGACCATTTTTTTTGAAGGCCAATGTCTACCGAATCTAGGTGGCTGTACCTGTAAGAAATCTTTAACAGTTTGCAGAAATTTAGCATTCTTGGTTTAATGGAGCATCTAATAAGTTTGCTTTGACATGGTCTGGCAAGATTTGTTCCTTCAGCCAAGCATGCCTTCTCTGAACAGACCCAGTGACAGCAGCCCTGCAAGATGCTTCTAAGGCATCAAAACCACACTGCAAAGTATGTTTACCAACTTGGTTTGCAGAATGCATTAACTCTTAAATCTTTATTCTCTGCACAATCAGGAATCAACAACATTTTTTGTTTAATTAGTTCTATAATATGCTACTGGTACTTCAACATGTGAAGTTGGCAATTTAAAGCCCTGATGGCAAGAGTTGCAGAGGTATATACCTTCTTACCCCATCTGTCTAAAGCCCTAGAATCCCTGTCCGAATGGGTAGGGTGTTTAGCTGTAGTAGCCTTAATACCTTTAGGTCCCTGAGAAATGGTCTCTGGATCCACAGTATGATTTTTAAAGAGAAATTTGTGAGCATCAGATACTCTGTAGTACCTGTCAGGGTTTCTAGGAGCTGGAGGTAAAGTATCAGGGGTAAGACTTGATTCCAAGAATATATCATCTACAATATCTAGGACAGGGGGTAAAACTACAGGCCTATGCTGAGACAAGTCTAAAAATTCCCGGAGTCTCTTTTTGGACTGAGGGCAATCCTGGCATTCTCAGCAGAAATGCTCTCTTAGGATATGCAGGGTTTCACCGAAAGAAAAGTCCTCTGGGGGGGGCAGAGGGAATGGAATCCTCTGCATCTGAATCCTCATAGGTAGATAAGGGAATGTCCTGGTAATCAGAGGGGCCAGAGTAATCGGACACATAATCTGTAGAATCAGAAGGTAAATCAATTCATTGTCTTTTATAGGGGGAAGGCTGGCTTCCCCCTGATTAAATTAATAAGGTCTTCAGCCATTCTAAACATTTGTTTCTGTGGCATGGGAGCTTGAAAATGGACTTTGGTCATCAGTTTCCTAGGAGTAGTTCGAACTCTGGGCCTGGGAAATTCAGCAGTCTTAGTCAAATATGAAGTAGTCGATCTAATACGAACATTGGAAGGTCTGAATACACCCTCAGAAGCCGGTGCCTGCACAGTGGCTCCGGACCCATCCAAGGTAGAGACATCCGCAGGTTCCATAGTCGAAGAAGCATCTCGCGGCATACCGGACTCCAAATGGGTCTCAGTAGAGGCCTGTGAATCTGTAGAAGCAGGTATCAAGGGCTGCAAAAGCGCCTCACTGAATACCGGCGGACTGGTGACTAGCTTAACGGAAGCGTCGTCGGCAGTTTTGGACCTATGCGGTCTGTCTCTGTCTTTATACTTACTTTTTTTGAAAGATCGGTAGTCGGATGGCTTAACAAAGCCATTTCAGAATATGGAGAATGAGTGCGAAAGAATTTAGCGACAAAGATAGCCCGACGACGAACAGTTCGGGAGTTGAACAAGGCACAAAACCGACAGCGAGGAAGGTTGTGGTCTGGGCATAAACAGGTGACGCAGTAAGAATGAAAATCTCTATGAGGTATTTGCTTTCCACAGGCAAGACAATTGTTAATTTTTTCTGACATTGGTTAGAACAAGAAAAAAGTATCCCCAATGGGGTACTTAGCTTTAGAAGACTTCAGGTTTGAAACTTGAATAACGAAAATTTCAAGATGCGGCCGACCGGCACTTGCGAACTGCTTCTGCTTTAGGCTCCGCTCGGCAAGAAAAGCTGGTGTAATGGCATCGGCTGCATGTTTTATACCCCTGATGTCATGGAAGAGGTGACAGTATCTGATGCAGAAACTCAGCTTTCAACAAAATGATTTTAGAAATCATTCTAGCCAATCTGGTAGATTGCCCTTTAAAAATACTCTTTTTACAGTGATAAAGGTGACACATATTAAAGTGCAAGTAAGTATTGCTAAAGGTGTGTTTTCTGTAAATATCTGATGTAAACCCATCACTATCTAAATTAATAGTAGCATCCACATAATTAATAGATGTAAGTAAAGATGAAGAATTTGCTAAACACTGCATGAAATCATTAATTTTGTTGGCAAGACCATCTCATAAAATAAACACATCATCTAAAAATCTTACATATAATTATACTGCTTGAACAATTCCATAGTAAAAACATAATGGGTTTCCCAGGTTGCTAACAATAAACTGGCATAAATGGGGGTGCAGGCTGTGCCCATAGTAACTCCTTTTATTTGCCTATAGAGCTCACCCTCAAAACAAATAAAATTCTTATTTAATAATAATGATCAAATTAACCTCACTATTGGATAAAAAATTACACTGTACTAAACATTTGTGGAATAATTCAAATCCCTCTGCTTTTGCGATACAACTGAATTAAATTATTACATCAATTGTTAAGAAGATCAAATTTTTTCTCCATTAATATTCTTTCAGGTGACCTAAAAAATCCCACAAGATTTTTATAATGTGGGATTCTACAGAATATATAGGAGTTAAATGCTTCTCAATAAAAGTAGCCAGTGGGTACATTTTTGAATGAAGAGCCATTACAATAGGCCTGAATGGTGGATCCAAAATATTTCTGTGGACTTTGGGTATACCAAAGATTGTTGGAATTCTGGGTGAAGTGTTACTTAAAAAGTCGTGTGTTTCTTTGGTTATACTACACTGTAAATGTGAATCACTCAAAAATAACTCAATTTTTTTATAAGCTATACTGACTTGATTGATGGAACTTGCTTCATAAGTTGTATCATTGTGAAGTATACTGAACATCTTACTTATTATCGGAGATAACCACACCCCTGCCTTTATCTGGTTTCATAACTTTGATATTAGCATTACTTAAGTTATTTAACAATTCTATTTTTTCATGATATAAATTTGACTGATTATGTGTAGTTCTTTTCAACCTTAACTTACAAATATCATGCTCACATCCTACTTGAACATCTGAACAGTAGGGTGAGATATGACTGTATAAATACTTTTTTCTTTATTTTATTAATGTCCACCCAAACTGTCTCAGAACCAAATTGGATGGCCAGTTTAAATTTTCTTCTGACAAGTTTTAATTCACATAAAGCATCTACTGGATCAAAATGATGACTAGGAATGAACTGGAAATCTTTTTCAAATAAAGAAAAGGGTAATGTGTCCAACACTATATTGCTGTAGTTGTAAATACTGAAATTGTTGTGTGAGTATAAATAATACCATCACTGGTAACTAATAATTCTGTCTCCAATGTGATACTTTTCTTTCTCTGTTTCTGATGATTGTGTCCCCCTACAGAGTAATATCTTACACTCTGAGTACAGTTCAATTTGTTTCACTGTCCCCTCTGTTCTGCTATTCTTTTCAAACATATTGGGGGGAGGGACTCTATAGGGTCATCCATATTATATTCTTGACCATTCCTTATGGCTGTAGTAGGACAAGTAGGTCCATCTAAATTGCCATCATCACCTGTAGGGTGTATGTCTGGCACATAATTAACAGCAAAAGGCTACATATCACTTGTGGGGAAATCCCTTAAAATATAGGCCCTGTTATATCTATACTGAATAGTGTCCCTCTCTATTTTTTTACTTTTCCTGTGTATAGTAGACTGTACCTACCTATCAATATATTTAACAACCTTGTCATATTTATCTTGAAAATTACCAAACAATAAATTGTTGGAGATATGTTTGTTTAAAGAACTGTTCTTATTTACTATGGTCCTATGTCCCCATAGATGATAAGCAAGGAGAAGAGGGCATACACTGGTCTGTGCTGATCATCCATCACTTTCAGAAGGGCCATTGCCAACCAGCAGACTGATCCACAATTCTTGAAGCACAGAAGGAGGTGGCTTCTCTGGTCTCCGCCAGAGGAATCACACATTCAGTATAGTGTGCTCCTCGAGAGCCCCTACCTTCCCCTCTCAGGCAGAAAAGGTGGGGGGGGGGTCACTTCCCTTAACTTCTCTCCCACACCTCATGGCTTCTCCATTGCCAGGGCCACAAACTGAAACCTAGTCAACATGGAAACAGTCAAGGTTCCATCCCACTGCCCCATAAAGCCAGACTGGGAAGAAAGAAAACGTAATAAAACAGTATGCCTCTGTCTCAGGCACACCCTTCTTTCACCTTAACAGGAGTGGGCAAGTAAACTTTGAACCACTGTGTGTCAAGAAAAGATAGTGTTAAGAAACAATAGTGTTAATGCTCAACATTTTTATTTAAGCACTAGTTCAGCAGCTACTCCCTTCCCTGGAAGCAATTTCAAGTCAAGTTTTGCATTAATTAATTTATTATGCATTATACCCATCCACAAAATTGCAGTGGTAAATGAAAAAAAAATCCCAAAAGTTTTAAACTAAGTTAATGAAATAAACAGTCTGCGATCTAAAGATAGCAGTGAATAAAATATTTCACATTTTCTTTCTTACTGAAAGTAGACACAAATGTTACATCGCTTGAGTAACTTTATCTGAGTACTCAATTACAGCAAATGCTGGTTCTTAAACAATTGGCAAACTTGTCCTTGCCATTACTGTCTAAGATTTGTGTGTGTGTCTCACTGTCCACGTTTAAACACAGAACTTTATACATAACACTAACAAGGCCTCACTTCCATTTCTGAATTTTTCAAGAAAGAAATGATTTTTGTCAGGGGATCATAAATGTAGATGCTAAAAATTCATGTGGCCATCGTTCTGACAGATTTGGACACAATGAAGATGTTGTTGACTTTTTCATTAACTACTAGGAATTAAATGATTCAGTGGCCTTAAGACGAAATAAGTTTTTCAACAAGTAATATACGAGGTGTGACATTTTTTTTCTATAAAAAGGAAAAGTATGAATTTACTGAAATGTACCTTCAAAGACATGACTTTATGTTTTCAATGTAAAATTCTATGGAAATGAGGAGTTGAAAGGGAGATGGGTAGCCATAGTCCATTTATTAAGCATAAAATGAAGATAGGAACTAGCTGTGAGTTCAGAAACAACGAATAATTTAACAGAGTTAAACAACAGCTGCTACAGCAACAACTAAGAAATACAAAATAAAATAAAACAACAGGCAACAAACCTGAAACCAGTAATAGAAGCTTTAATCAACTCTACTGCCTTGCAGAATGTCTTCAAGGAGTGAAAATCATCAGTAAAAAACAAAGTATATAAAACCACATGGCCAATAAATCAATTAATAAAACAATTCAAATTAAATACTTCCAATTACAGTTTGAGTTTAACCCCCCATGAGTTAAAGTGCCATACTTCAAAATAAAAACAGTTTCATTATACAATAATTTATCTTTCAGTGAAACATTTTCACCAAGGTTAACAACTACTTGTTCCATAATCGTACCCTGTAATAAAGAAAAATCACCTTCATGTTTCTTTATAAAGTGCAAGGCTAAAGGGCTTTATAGATGCTGTTTTTTGGTGTCCCTAATATGCTCTTGAAATCTCAATCAAATGCTCTTTTACTTTCTCCTATGTAAAACATATTGCACAGGCATTTAAGGGCATAGACAATACCCTCAGTAGAACACGTAAATCTATTTACTGAATCAAATTCTATTAGTGGTTTTGGGTCTGTTGCCTGTTGTTTTATTTTAAACAGCTGCTACCTTCCATAGTCCCTTAACTGAAATAATTTTATGTTTCACAAAGTATGCATTTTTGTGGCAGTTTAAACACAGAAATCAATTAATTGATTTATGTATTTATTGCTTTGCTTTCTTTACTAGGAAAGTCCATCTTAGCATAGTCCATTTTCAGTGCTCACCCAAGCAAAAGGCTCCAAGAGGTGAGATGCACAAAAGAGAAACAGCGACTTGCCTGACAGTATTAATAAAAAAAATGAAAAGTAAAGAATGCAGAATGCAGTCTTGGTTTATGGTATACCGGGATAAACCCTGACTATGACACAAATGCCCTGACTATTCATAGTTGCTCTGGCCCTACAACAGCCTGATGGAGAAGGATGGGAGTGAGTGGCTGATGTCAGCTCACCCATTCTGGGACAGGAAGCAGTAGCTCTGAGAATGAGATTGCCATTATGCAAACAAAGGTTTGTCCATGGCACTGCAATGACCAGCACTGGGGCTGTTGCCTTTGAGATTCCAAATCAAGGATGGCAACCATAGAACCTTGTGGATGAAAGCATACACTGCAGGGTAAAAGGTGTAAGACATCCTGTGATAATGGAGGTGCTCTTATCAGCAATCAGGAGTTTACCTCTGTGCCTTAATCAAATGTTGTCATGGCTAGAATGCCAGTGAAGGCATAAACCACCCTTATAGCTGCTATGGTGGTCATAGGATCATAGGATCATAGGAGATTACTAGGCTATTGACCAGGAGGTCATTTTAAGCCTAGCTATTTCATCCCAATGTAATACCATAGAAATGCTAGTCAATATCTAAGACTGCAAAGAAGATCAAGGGCCTCCAGCATGTGCCTTACACGGACCGACTAAAGTCCCTGTCACTATACTCCATATCATATAGACTTCTTACGGGAGACTTACGCCAGGCCTACAGAGCAACTAAAGACCCAAATCTATTGAACTTGCTGCATATCCGTAAATCAAATGGGTCTAGGGCTACTCTTCCCAGAGACTTAAATATGGCCTGTGACTTAAATAGGGCATGCTGGAAGGACAAATTTATCTCTCAGTGGGGTACTGTAAATTCTTACCAGGGATAGCATCCACATCCCTCCTGGACATGGGCAGACATCACTAAATGCAATCTTGGGCACTGACTAATACTTCTATAGTATTACATTGGTTTGAAATGGCTAGGCTTAAAATGACCTCGGGTTGATAGCCTAGTAATCTCTTATGATCCTATGAGCCTATGATCAAGTGTGCTACTTAGAAAGCTTTCCTTAATACAGTAGACACATGGTGGTCAAAGTTAAGGTAGGTCGCAGTCAACCTGTAATCCCAGGTCCCTTACCACTTCATGTGCACTTAGGGTATTGTTGTTGATTTCATAGTGTGAGGGGACATTGTTTGTGCCAAAGGGAATGATGATGCATTTCTTTGAATTCAGTTTGAGAATATGACTAAAACACCAGTCGCTGGTCTGTGTGTGACCCTCCTGGAGTAAAGTGACGTCATTTGGGGATTCAATGATTGCACCTAGTTTGCAGTTGTCTGCAAACTTGGCCAGCCACAACCCCTTAGTTTTGACCTGAACTTCTGAGATAGCCCACTCTCAGACGTTGCTGCCTCTGCACTGCAGATACACAGTTCATGGGACTGAATGGACTACAGAAAGACTGGAGGAGGCTTGATCATTGGCAGACATGGAGGCAAAAATGGTGTAGAAAAAAATGCAAAAATATTTTATCAGATAGAAAGCAAACACCTGTATGCAGGTAGATCTGAAATACTGGACTAGATGTTGCAACTCAAATGGGAATCATTCACATGTGAAAGAGATTATGGACTCGAGTTAGTGAATATAAATGGCCAGACATACCTGAAACACACAGATTTGTCAGGGGGATCAATATCAGTATTTGTACTCATCAGGAGCAATCAGAAAGTCATATGGAACTTAAACGAGTTCCAATAGCAATGAGTTGCCATACATCATGTGGCGATTAGAAAGTCATATGGAACTTAAACGAGTTCCGATAGCAATGAGTTCCCATACATCATGTGGCAATTAGAAAGTCATATGGAACTTAAATGAGATCCGATAGCAATGAGTTGCCATACATCATGTGGCGATTAGAAAGTCATATGGAACTTAAATGAGTTCCGATAGGAATGAGTTGCCATATATCATGTGGCGACTATAAAACTACAGATATGACTGCTGTTCATACAACTGCAGAACTACAATTAACATTTTAAACTCTACCTGTATTAAAGCAGGCCAATGCCTCTGGGATTCATAAAATAACATCTGACAACTCTTTTTGCAAATACTCGAAGTAGGGACTTAAATAACCAGGCTTCTGCTTTTAACATATTCCAGACTCGAGTGAACAAAACATGACTGGGCATAGACAAAAATACTCATAAATTAAAACTCCACACAGATCGAATGAAACCAGTATTAATGGTATAGTAAAAATAAAATGAAAATTTCTCATTTTCTTTCTGGAAAAATAAGGTTATTTGTTGGTATCCATTGTAAGAGGCATTACTATTTTTGAAACTTGAATATTTTACAAACATACAACACGGATGTGGATGAAAGCCATCTGATAATGTTTACTTATTAAACATTCACTTTCACTTTTATAAACAAAAAAAGGAATATAAGTTGAAATTGCTACTTCAGAAAATACTACTGCCACTTTTCTTCTGCAAGGCAGCTGCTATGGGTTGGACTTGTTTCATTAGAGAATAATTGCATAACTTAACGTTACACTTTCTATTAAGACTTTACAGATCATCCTTCCATAGTTGTACTACTGATTATTTTATAGAAATTATAATATAGCTTAGTTTTATACAAAATGCAGCAAAAAGAAATTAAAATTAATTAATTACAACAGATAAATGTAAAAAAAACAGTTTTCCGGTTTTGTAGGTCATCAAATTGCAAGGCAAAGCAGAGAAGTTTGATAAACTTTAGTTGTAGGATGGAACTGTATGTTCAACTCATTGGATGCTAATATTATTATCAGTAGTATATAAATACAAAAATCATTAGTCAGTAGTACAAGATAAAATTAAACATTTGTAAAATATTGTATTTATCAATACTGCACTATTCTATAAAATAAAATCAGAACCTCATGGCTATGAATTGAGTGCAGTCTTCAAGAAATTTCAGGATCAAGATAAAAACTGCAATGACTTCCTAGATCAATAGATATATATTTATAAATTTATAGATTTTGTTAAGTTTGAGAGTCATTGAAGCTTAGCATTAATTAAAAATAGATATTTTAATACCAAATATTGTTTGCAGTATTTATTAGAACCGTTTCTTAACTCATAGCTGAAAATTCTCCATCTACCCTACTCCTCCAGATTAAATTTGTCCCATTATGCATCAACAAAATCAAAATAAATTAAAAAGCAAATTGTTTAGCATTCCCCTGAACTCCCATGTGCCCATGTGGGAACAAGCCCCTAACATTTTGACATCTCTAAATATATTAATTCTACAATCACACAATAGTGGGGGGGGGGGATAAGCAGAAATCTCCTTAACACCATTGTTCCACTAAGTCATTTTAATCTATAAATTGTACGAAACACTTTTTCCATCAGAGCAAGTACAGGCTCCAACCAAATTCACCTAAACTACATAAAAGAAAACATAATTAAATACTTTAAAGCAACCTTTTTGATGCTATTACAAATAAAATATAAAAATAAGAGCTTCTCAACAAAAAAGGAATCAAAGAGATGTATCACCCCATTTCGTCTTCTACTGAAGAGTAAATCGATGAACTGAATGCAATTCCAGATAGTTATAGAGATACTGATACAGATATAGATACAGATAAAGACATTTTAGACAAATATAGCTATATAGAGGTTCCAGTACAGCACATTCAGTCAGTACAGATGAATTACCATTCATCAGAATGCTGGCTGGAAAAAAAAACATTAATTCAAATCCTACTAAGCAAAAACTGTAATTTATATAGCTCTGCATAAACACATACAAGTAGGTCCTTGGGGACAGATAATATAGCATCCAGGAAATAAATCACAGTGAATCATCATAAAACATTTAATAAAAAAAATTGTAACATAAATATTCAGGAGAGTCGCAAAAGTGTTGCTGATAAAAGAAACATTCTGCCTTCCAAATACAGCTGTACTAAAAGTATTTAACTACAGAAGACTTGCTGAAACACAACTATAAAAGGAATTACAGAACATTGTTAAAAGACATGAGACATGATAATACTTAACACTTTATGCCAAGTCTACATCCAAACATAATGAACTGTGGCCCTATATCCACTGACTTCTTTCTTTATTCAAACTCTCCATGTGGTCATTCAGGAGAAAAAGCAAGTTCTTTTATGATCAACTTTTCAGTTTTTTTCTTTCTCTCTAATATATAATAATTTTGCAGTTGGAAAATTTGGTGGAGCTATGTGATGTGGAAGGCCACAAGAGGCAGAGTATAGGGGATCTCACCAACCTGCAAATACAGGATAATATATTTTCATATTATTTACTACAGTAGCAGAAGACAGCTCTAACATACCAAGACTTGACAGAATGTATTGGTAAGTAACTTATCAATAAATTTTACCTGTCTTCATATATTTCATTATGTTATGTTGATTTGTTTTACTCCTTTGTGCCACAGCCTTTTCCTTGTTTTTTGATTGTTTACCACATTATTTGAATGTTAGCTATTTACTTTGAGTGCTATGTATAAATATTGTTTGCAATAATGAAGATATATTACACAGAAAACCATATAAAATACTGTGCTAGTCAATTCACAAAACAACACAGAAGTTTGGACCATGCTGTGAAGTACAACAGCATAGCTGTAAGACCACTGAGGATTCATAAAAAGCCCTACCCCAGGCCATAAGAGCCACCATATAAAGGCCTGTTTTGGCAATACAGTATTTTGAGATTCTTAGACACATTAGTTGTAGTAATGAAAAACCTCAGTATTGGTTAATTTGCATGACTATGTACCACAGTTAACTACCACAGCTTGTAGATCAGCACTTCCTGCTGTAGTTAACAGCAGCAGCCACATTGTGCTATCATGGGCAACCCCCCGTCATTCTCACGCACACCATACCTGCTCTATTGTCAGAACATCCGCAATGTCTCCTTTTCCCCTGCCCTTGTAATTCAGAATGCCAGAAACTTCTTAAGTTTCACACTTCATATGCTTCCGTAAATGCATGCTAGGGCAAAAACTGCTATCCTACAAGGTTAAGAGGTATTCCTAATATTTCCTGTCCCTCTCTCTTCCCCTCAAACATCACATTTATTTCTTTTTAAAGTCGATCCCTGGTGTTTAGTAGTGATGCAGAAGAAGAATATCTGAGGTGGAAGGATACAGGGTTTGAATTCTGTTTAGTGCCTTTTAAGACATGCTAGCTATCCACAGTGTCTAGTGGTTCCCTTCCCTTTCTTCTAAATATGTGCTCTTTTAAGGCATGCCATATTGACTGTCCCTAGTGTATATTGATCCCCTCCTCATTCTGTATACGTGCTACTCAGGCACTCATATAAAGAGTTCTCCTGGGTGTTTTGTGGTTCTCATGGCTACCTTTCACCATTCTGTTTACTTCCTGCTTATGTACTCATTTACCAAGTTATCCCTGCTGGCTAGTGGTCCCTCTATCCCCATGTTGCAGACTCTACACACACACACACACACACACACACACACACACCTGGCTAACTTACTCCCTACCTCCCCCTACCATGATCTCCTGGGCAGACACACTCTCAAAGATGCAGTCACACACGCAGCCACTTATATATACTTGTGCACACACCGAACTATACATATATATATATATATATATATATATATATATATATATATATATATATGTATTTTATATATATATATATATATATATATATATATATATATTTATACTCATGCACACACCAACCCTTATACATACTCATGCACACTCCAACCCTTATATATATATATATATATATATATACTCATTCACAAACCAACCCTTATATATATATATATATATATATATATATATATATATATATATATATATATATAAATATATATATATACTCATGCACACATCAACCCTTACATATACTCATGCACACACCAACCCTTATATATACTCATGCACACACTGACCCTTATATATACTTATTCACACACCAACCCTTACATATACTCATGCACAGACCAACCCTTACATATACTCATGCATACAACAACTAACACTACTTTACCACTAAACTCCCCATCACTAACCCCTTCCACAAGGTGTAAGGTGCGCCCTTGCTAATCTATATTGCTAAGCAATTCTTTGACTCTGTCAACTCATAGATGCCTTCCTGGAGGAAGTCCTGGGAGGGAAAGCACATGGCTAATCAATATTCCTTTTTCCTGGCCTGCCTCATTAGCATCTAGCATGGCTGTAGAGACAGTCCACCACAGTGCTGAACATCATTGTGCAAAATTACATGGTAGGGCTGTCTCCGGATTCCAAAGGATTACCTCAATTTGTACACCTCATGGTAACCTTAATGAATTTCACCCCAACATTTGCAAAATAGCTGTGCAAATGAATACATCTAGAAAACTAAGCCTACTTTCTGTGATTCGCATCCACCTGAGTGGTGCACCAAGGCAGGCTGAATAAGGTAGCACACAATATAGGACCAAATTTGAACATCCAACATCAAATGCATTATACTGTTGTCTTTTTGTGGTGGCAAATATATGATAATTCACACAATGGTGCACTTCAACTACAGGAAAACAGGACCCCTGATTATCATGCAACCCCTTGAATGGCACAGTGCAGGTTGGCACTAACCAAAACTAAATCTGTACACCCACTATTCAGAGAAGAAAAAAGTGTCATTCACCAGACATAATGTAGCCAACAAGCTCAGCCCCCAAATAACGAGATGCAAATGATGAATGGCATGCATGCATGAGTAATAACCTTCAAAATATTGTAAATATCACTGCCCATAAGTGCACAACACTACCAAGAGTTCTATGAAGCTAGTCCACAATGGAGATCCACCACCACAACAACAGTAATGAAAACCTAGCAGTACAGTTGTGCAGATGTACATCCTGTGTAGGAGGATGGCAGTGTAATGTCACACACATCATACACTCTGCATCTCCATTGTTCAACATTAAACTGGAAAACCACACCACAGACCCCTATGCATACAATGATAAAACAAACAAACAGAATGATGCATGGCATTTAATTACCACAACTCCGCCTTTTATGAATCATGCTAATATTGGGACCACAGGCAATGCATACTGCTCACAAGTCATGAATGTAACTTTGACCCATGTTTGCAAAGTAAATGAGTTCTTACATCAATATTTCATTTAAGCGTTCATTAATTTGATTTTTCAGTGTAGTTTTGTTCTGTACTTTCTGCATAATTTTGTAGCATGGGTATGGTGGGGGTGAGGCTCTCCATTTTAAGATGCACAGTGATTTAATTCCACCTGCAATCATTATCATCAAGCCCGTTGTTGTCATTTTCTACAGGGGTTAAGGGGGGCACATGAATTGTCGCCATGTTTATTGATTCAGTGCAACTCTCCGAATGTCTTCAATGATCATGCCTGACCATTACAGGTTTTCTGTCATACAAGCCATCCATTTCTGTGCTAGATGTGCTCATTTCCTATTGCCTTCGTCCTATTTCTCCCAAGTCTTCCTTATTCAATTGTCTTTTGCTTTCCTGCACATGTGCGCAAACTACAGTAATCTGTTCTCATTGACCTACAATTGCAGCTACTTTGGCTTCTGTTCTGATGTCTTCATTTCTTTGTCCATCCCACACTGTGCATCCTACCACCTGACTCAGACACTTTATCTCCATAACTTCTGGCCTCCTCAACTGTTCTGTCTTCACTGCCCAGGTTTCTGTACTACATAGCAGTACAGTTTCCACCATTGTTTTTTACATCCCTTTTTTTAGCTTCTTTGACATTCTTCTGTCACACAATCCCCTTGACATGCTGTGCCAATTGACTGCAGCTCCTCTGATTCTAGGTTTGACTTCCTCATTCAGACTTCCTTTCTCCTCAACCACTCCTCTCAGATACTTGAAGCTGTTAATCTAATCCACCACTTTCCATGCCACCTCAGTTTTCAGTTTCTTCTGATTTTCCCCATTTGCTGTCCAGAAAACTGTCTTGTCTGTACACAGTTTCATCCATTGTGCTTTCAGTTTTGCATTCCATTCTCCTATCTTTTGCTGAAGTTCTTGTTCAGAACCTGCCTGCAATGCCACATCATCTGCATACAGCAGTTTGTTGATCTATTCCCTCTGACCTGTTTGCTGATGTAGTCCATCACCAGTATGAACAGCAATGAGTTCAGACTTGCACACTCACTTACAATGGAGGCCCCTCTCTGACTCTGAGCACTGTCCATGCTGCCATCATTGGGTCCCTATAAATAGCCTGCACCAGTTCTGGGATTTTGAACCATGCCACAAGACTGCCCAAATCAGTTTTCTTAGAACATTGTCATATGTTTTTTCCAAGTCTAGGAGTGCTCAGTTGGATTCCTTCACTATCTATAGCTTCTTCACAACTGTTTCACTGCAAACACTGGGTTGGTTGTGTGCATCCTCATCTGAATCCTAATTGCTCATTTCCCATCTGACTTTCTACTACTCTGTGTATTCATCGATCAGTCATCTTCTCCAGCATTTTTATGCAATGTGGCAAGGATTTTGATACCTCTGTACTGCCCAGAGTTGTATATGTCCCTTTATTCTTGTGCACCGCCACAAAAATGTTTGTTGTCCAGTCATGTGGGATACTCCCTTATCTCCATTCCACTATGAGTGTCCTCTGGAGCCATTTCTCTTCTATCTCACCTAACATCTTGATTGTTATGACGTCATCATCTGAGGCTTTTCCTGAC
This sequence comes from Protopterus annectens, assembly GCF_019279795.1. Lineage (NCBI taxonomy): Eukaryota > Metazoa > Chordata > Ceratodontiformes > Protopteridae > Protopterus > Protopterus annectens. The sequence continues at coordinate 1,093,944,675 of NC_056745.1, forward strand.
TTCATTTTCCTTGATGCTGTTCTTACTTCTTCTACAGGTGGGTTCCTTCTTCCGCTTTCATAATAGGCTGCGTTTGTGGTAGTGCATGTTCTGTGGAGTCGTCTTCTCTTCATTCATAAGTTGGTGGAAGTACTCCTTCCATCTGCTGTTGATGTCCGGTGGACTGGTAAGCAGTTTGCTGCTGGCATCCCTTATGAAGGGTGTCTGATAACTATCTTCTTTCTCTCCCTGTCTTTGCCTTGCAACCTGATAGAGTTTCTTTGTGCTATCTGCTGAGTCACTTTCCAGAATCTGTTAGAGTGCCTCTGATGCATTGTTTTTGCTACTGTAACTGATCTCTTAGCCTCTTTGTTTGCCAGCCAGTATGCTATCTTAGCCTGGTCCATCTTTTCTATCTCCCACTTTTTCTTGCGCTCCTTCTTTCTTTTGATAACCTCCTATACTTCTGCATTTCACCACCAGCCTCTGTTATGTACCTTATCTTCATACCTGTCTCAGCCACATACCTGTTCTATAGTCCTAACCTAGAAAAAACTCTCAAAACAATGCAAAAAAAAGAAGATAAAAAAAATAACTAGGCATTGCCACCAGCATAATGTTACAGGAAAATTTACTTAAATAAAATCACTTTGCACATTTGTTCCCAAAGAGGTTACAGACCTTCATTAAAATGCAATCACATGAATCAGCACCAATTTAAATACCATAACTAAATCATATGATCCACCACTGATTAAACAATTAATATATAACACTCTTATAATTCTAATAAAAATACTCACTAATACTACCTAAAATCGTAAATAAATGCATATACACGATCATAAAATGCAATATTGATTCTAACTTCATAAATAACCATGATAGGAAAGTACTGACATTTTAATAACAATGGGCATCTTATAACCTCACCCTTTTCTTGTTTAATAGATATCTTATCATTTATACCCAGGGGATTTGTGACAGTCAGAAAAAATGGTCAATATAGTTCCCTACTTTCCAGTTGGGTATCCCAGTCACTGCCTCCTTTTATTAAAATGTTCCACTTTATCCAAAACAGTAAATACAAATTGTTTTAAATTTCCATGAATAAAAGAATACCTACAAATGACATGAGTGTTGTCACCCTCCCAAATGGCATATATGAGCTGGTAAATTCTCTTTCTAAGGGACTTTCCATCTTCCCCTTTAACGTTTTGTTCTAAAAAAATTTGTTTGGCCTTTTACCCAACTGTGATGTTATATCAAGTAATCCAAAAACATTTCCCGAGTTTCTGTTAAGATCACCCTTGACTTCCATGCATTCAACCATAATATATCAAAATAAAAGCCCTACCAAAACTTTCATTGAACATTACTTCCTTCTCAATGGTATGTTATTAGAGGTTGAAATTAACACTATCAATTAAATTGTCAGGATAACCTCTGTCTACAAATATCTGTTTAAGAGTTTCCAGCTCCATAAGGAGTGTCATCATTGGACACTAAGTGGGATACAGACTCTCTGCCTTTTAGCCATATTTCTCTTTTGCCAATAGGGATGACAGCTCTTAAAATGTAGACAACTGTCCAAATAGGTACTTTTTCTATTTATAGTTGTCATACTTCGAATAATTTCTACATTTAATTAATAATATTGCCAAAAAGATAATTTCATTCTCATCCTGTTCACATTTAAATTTCAAAAAGGACTTGGTAGTTTCTAAACACCTTAAAAACGTGTCAAGTTGCTCATTATTACCAGTCCAGAGAATAAAAATGTTTTCCAATAAGTAAGCATAGGTGGCTGTTAATGGTGCAAATGTCAATGGTGACATAAAATTTGTTTCCCACCATTAAAGCACTATATTCGCAAAACTGGGGGCCACTGCTTCCCCTACAACCACTCCCTTAACTATCTGCAATATTCATTTTCAAAATACACAAAACTGCTGATCAGTATTTGTTCCATTCACTTCGTTTGCATAATCATTTTGTCAGTTAGGTTTATATTGTCCTCACAAACACTGTTTTGGGACTCTGTCATTCTTCTTCAGCTCCACCTACTTCCTCTTCTTTCTGAGGTGCTACAGTCCTGAGTATTTCCTTGAACTCATGTACTTTCACTCAAATTAACTTCCAGGTCTTTGGCCTAGTCTCTGTTGATGTAGAGCATCTTCTGTCCACTGATTGCAGCTGATTGTGAGATGGCTATTTCACTGGGGATAATTTTGCAATCTCTTTACCTGCAAATACATTTTGTTTGTTTATTTATTTATTCATGTATTTATTATTTTATTTATTTAGTTATTCATTTGTTTTTTTATTTCCTTATATTCAACTCTTTGTCCCATTGTCTGTTGATCATTAGCCTCCTCCTGACCAATAAGCCCATTTGCTCCCCATCACTGGAGCAAGAATTGACTGGGGGGACTATAACTCAGACAGCCATCAGAGGTAGTTTGATGGATTTTACATTACACTAGCAAATCTCTAGCTCCCCATGTACACCCAGGTAGGCAGTGAAGGGCAGCCATACAATGGGATACCACACTGTTCATCCCTTACTTCTGTAAGAAACGCTACCAGCAAGTAGCCATGCTCCCAACCTAAAACACGAGAAGTGGTTTCACCCAGGGAAATGAAGACTTCCTTGTTCATTATCTCAGTGAATGTAATCCATCCTTCCCATCTTCATTCTTCTCTCTCCATGTCTGGCTCCTCCACTGGGACTGCTAAGTAAGCTCCGGTCACATGAATTGCAGTCAGGGCTCCATCTATCTGCATAACAGAGCCAGGTGCTGCACATACAGTGAGAAGAACAGCCAGGTTTATAATGACTACTCTGCTTCTGTATTTAGTAGTCTGGTGCAATCAGGTTTTTATGACTTCATACAAATATGACGTCGCTCTTATAGACCAGTGGCTCTGTTGTTGTTGTTTCAATATTTTTCAGATGTTAATATTATGAGGTTTTTGTCACTCATATTTTTCCATCAACAAAAATGTTTATTTCGCTGTTTTTATTTGTCTAATGAAAACAGACCTTGTTCTTAATAATGTGTTTCCACTTTGATAACATGTGATAGAGTGAAAGCTGTGTTTGGAGTTATCCATGACTGGCATACAGATCTGAACGTCTTGAGTTTCACCATCATAATCAAATCATACTATACATGAGTAAATCTAATCACAAACTGACACAGTAAATATCCCAACATGGATTGCTGTCACACACTTTGAATGCCTGTCAATAATTTTAGCAATGCTTACTGGTCTAACCACACTGTCCTGCTACCTAGTTTGTTGCCATAATATTACAGTAATAGCGACAATAAGTATTTGTTCTGGGGACTGTACCCCTCACTCTGTCAATTGGGGGCTTCCACACCCGGACTGCTAAATATGTTAACTCTGATGTTGCAAAGATTCTGAATAAAGGGAATATAATATTCCATTTAGCACTGCCCTTATTCCAAATGTCTGCAAACTCAAAGTTAGTAAATTTAGTAATCGTGGTTTTTTGGAGGTGGGTGGGTGGTGTGCTCTTTCACAAATTGCAATTTGTTTATTGCACAGATACATGGTGTATGGGAGAGCAGTGCAGTTAGGCAGTCAGGTTGTGACAAGATTGTCAGTCAGAACTCAAAGTGGATGTGATTACTGCTGAAGTCTACCCTTTCCATACTCAAATGGAAGAATATCAAAATGTCAGAGCTAAACTGCTGAAATACATTTCTGATGTCCATAAACAATGTGTCAGACTCTTTTAATGGTGTTTTCAGGTGGCATTCCTTTCCAGGAAAAAAAGACAGTGGCATGTTGGTCAGTAATGGGTCAGTTCTATAAAACTGCTGACTACCACCAACAAAATTTAATCATTTTATTCATTCAGTAGGATTCTTACAATGCAGTGAAACAACCCAACATCAAACATTTGAAATAAAAACATTTGCAATAACTTCAAAGTTAAAGTTTTCTTTGTCTCTAATAATTTCCTAAGTAAATAATACCCTCCAGGTGTAGGTATTGGGGGGATTAGTAGCCACTTTACAGAATAACAGGTCCTCTGCCTACAGTGTCTGACCTTATCACAATTCTAGCTGATTGTATTTTTTTTAATATGACCCACCCTCTCAAGTACTGTTGTTTACTTAAATCCTGAACATTCTGTGTTCTGGATAGTTGCAACTTACATAACTAGAAAATGAAGAAGTTACAGAAAATGTCTACAGAAACTTTAAAAGATCGGGTGCTTCACAACAATAGATAAATGACAAGAGTTTTTGTTATTGATGTGAACAAGAAGCAATGAAAAAAACTAGGTTAAAAAAAAATATTACTTGTTCAGCGTGTCACCATCTATGACCTTAACATTGCTTAACTCAGTGCTTTATACTTGTTTGACGAAATCTTACTAAGTACACTGCCTTATTTACTCCGTTTTCAAAAATGACCTTTTTCTATATAGTAACAAGTAAATGGCTCCCTATTGAAATGTCAGTAATTGAAATGCAGAGTGCCAACATACTGACAAAAAAAGGACCAAAAATGTTAGAGAAGAGCGAACATTGAATATCACTTTTCTATTTAACCTTCTTTTTTGCAGGGGGCAAGCACCCCACACCTCCGAAACTTATGTATACCAACTCTGAGATCACCAACCTGGAAGAAATGGGAGTATTCCAGGAAATGGTCATCTTGGACTTAGTATGTGTAAGTCCTCTTTTTTGGCCATTCTGTCGCAGTGTTTTGGGACTTACTTTAGTAGGTCTCAACATTTCAAATGGTTACCCAAGGAAATATTTTACAGCAATGCCACTCAACAATTCAATATTTGAAGTGCCCTAATATCTGTAAACATCAAGTGTCAATCCAAACTAACAGCAATTAACCACTAACACCTCTTACGGGGAAACCAATGAAAATGCTGACAGGTACAAAAACAATTACTGACAGGTCAAATACAGAAGCACTGAAAAGAAGACAATTTCTGCAATTGTCCTGGTGATATCAGTTTGGATATAGGGATACGGCTGTTGTAGGGCTAAGGTCTGGCTAGGAACACAAAATGGGAATGACACCCTCAGGCACCAAACTCCATTGAAACTGCTTTGTACTACAGAGAAAGCACCATCTACTGGGATTGATGCAACTACTTCTTGGCTGTGTGTGACAAGTGTGACCTTCTTGGCTGTGTGTGACAAGTGTGACAGTGACAAGTTGAGTTAGTATTTATCCTTCTGTTCATATGATTAATAGCATCTCATGTCTGTGTATGATCAGAGCAATATGTTATATTAATAACAGCACTTTTTCTAATATTATGAATTAATGATGAAAGATAATGTTGACAAGGGTATGACCAGCGCATGTTATGCAGCTAATTGCAATTACATATGTATATACACATATCAGCATACACACACACACACACACACACACACACACACACACACACACACACACACACACACACACACACACACACACACACACACACACACACACACACACACACACACACACACACACACAGATCACAGATCTACTTTAAAAAAACAAACATCAGAACACCTATGTTCATTTTCATGAGACTGAAAATACCAAAACCTTACATACCCGAATGCCAAAGCTTTCCCAGGGCAAGTAAACACTTGTTTGAAATGCCCTTTTCTCCGCTGTATTGTGATCCCAGAGTTGGTATATATAGTTGGGGAGGGGATAGAGGCAAAGACTCCCACATTGAGGGGGTGAGGGCATAGTCTCCACTACCTGTGCGGGTTTTAATTATTTATTTAACATTTGTTTGACCGGGAAAGTCTGACTAGGACAGAGGCTATTTTCAGAAGAGGCCCAGGGAGAAATGCTCTAGACACATGTTTCTGGATTGTGGAAGAAAACCAGAGTACCCAGAGGAAACCCAAATGAATGCAGGGAGAACATGCAAACTCCACACAGAAGGCATTCCAGCCTAGAATTGAACCGGAGAACCTCTTGCTGTGAGGCAACAATGTTTACCGCTGCACCACTGCGCTACCAATTACTTTGGTGTGTATTTAGTTTAAGTTTGGGCAAGTGTTTTCTTACACTGGAAAAGCTTCAGTGTTCGGGTATGTAAGTTTTGGTACTTTCAATCTCGCAAAAATGAACATCAGTGTTCTGATTTTTGGTGTTTTAAAGTAGATCCACATACACCCCACATGTGCACGTGTATTTGTGTGTGTATGTGTTTGAGTGTATTTGCATGTACATACAGAGACTTGTTGTGTCTTTTGGCTTTTCCTGGCTAGGGGTCGCCACAGCGGAACTCCGGTCCGCTAATGATTGGCAGTTGATTTTTACATGCCGAGTTGCCAGCCCTGACGCACAACCTTCAACGAAGGTATGCCCATTCACGCATGTCTCCACGCAGAAGACGCTCTAGCTGAGAATCGAACCGGACAGTGTCTTACTGTGAGGCGACAATGCTACCACAGCACCACCACCGTGGAATGTACATACAGAGACTATGCAATGATAATCATTTTCTTTTCATGCAAACAATATTTCAAGCAAACGGCCATCTTTCATACTACCAAAATAATGTGTTCTGCTAGATTCTGTTTACCCTTTAGTGGTTTCAAAAAACACTGTATGCATAACAGCCATTAAGACTAATACTGCAGAGCCTAGGTCTTGGACAACTGAACTAGCAGATGCCTGCTAAAAAGCAGATTTTTAAAGAGTTTGGAAATATAGTCACAAACATCTGAAAACAGCTGAAGAGAGTGCATAGTGTTTTGGAATCTTAAGCTGATGTGAACTATCCATGTTAAGATGAGATACACCCCTGTCAGCACTAAGCAGTGTTTGCAGGATAATCTTGCACTGCAGATCATTAAAATACAAGGGGTAGAAACTAGAAAGCCAGCTTATTGCTGGGAGAAGTCACACTTTCTAAATGACAAAATAGCTTAACTTTTATTTACTGTTGCCATTGCTCCGTAAGACAAATGCTAGAAAATCTGTGAAAGGGCAATGTTACAAAAATATTTGTTAATTTGAAGCTGTTTACCAGAACCTTCTTTACTGCCCTCCCCATTCTCTAATACAACTGAAATGTACAAATTAACTTCAATTTAGTCAAACTTTGATGACATCATACAATCGAATTTTTGAGGATAAAAAGTTGGTTAAGTGAGGCAGTATCCAATAAATAACTGTCAAGCCTCATAAACTTGCTTTGGCATGAAAGCAAAGATGGTAACACACAATAAAGATTCGTAAGGCACTGCTTTACACAGAACAATATGTCATGCCTGTCAAATGAGGCTATATATGTCTCTTCAGTCTTCTGAATGAAAAAAAATTAAGAAATGCCATGGTGGCCCACTAACAGAAAACACAAAGACACTGCAACACAGATGTGATGTAATACCTTTCATTGGACAGATATAGGTTTTCCAGTATAGTCTTCTGTACTGATGCAAAACTGCTTTGTAATAACTGATTTTCATTTCATATTTTACATACTTCCCTTGCTGATAAAGCACAACAGGTCTGAAAATGTTTTCTAATATTTCATTGGAATTTATTTATTTAGTTAGTTGGTTAGTTAGTTATTTGCTAACCAGATAGGCTGACCGATCAATTGATTCTTTTTCGCCATGACCCAGGCCTAGAAAGGTGAATAATTCACAGAGAAAACAGAAGTGTGCACACATGCATACAGTGAGTACACATTCATACAGTAAGGTTCAAATTCATATAACAGTGGTCACAGTGATGTGAATGAGGGGACCACTGTTTCATAACATGTTCATAATAAACCAATTCAATATTACAAAGAAAAATTACACAAGTTTTACAAATTTAAGCACTTATAAATCAAATAACACTTATGAATTGGTTTCTCCCAGGACCATTTTTCAAAAGAAGTTACTACATGCATTCTCTTTGAACAGGTGCTCCTTCAGTTTAGTTCTGAAAGCAGACAAGGTCTCCTGTGAGACAGTTTTTCAGGTATGTGATACTAGGCTGCTGACACAATTTTTGAAAGAGCCTTTTGTCTGTACTTAGACCATACGATGGTCTTGTTAGCAGAAGTGACCGGTCACTGTTATTTATGAGGGAGTGTGGTGTAGCCCTGATCACTCTTTTACTGTGTACAGGCAAGCAGTTAGTAATTTTAGTATTTTGTATAGAAGGGTATCAAACAGAAGGGCAGTACTACTACTGATTGGCAGCCAATAAAATGTTTTTTAGGGCTGACAGTGGTGAGTCAGTGAACTTGCTAGGTAAGCAAATTAAACTATTTTATTAGCAGGTGACTGTAGTAAGACTGTGTTGCTTGCTGAGAACTGCATTCTAATTTAAGTAAAAGCAGATTCCTTGCACAATGACTAGGCATGCTTTATGTGAAAGAGTGTGCAACATTGTGTCACACAATTTTAATTGTGAGGGGATTTTGTCTGCTACTGTCTGACTGTGCAGTTTAAATGAAAGGGAAAGATCAAGAATGAGGCATAGTCATTGTGGGAATGATGCTCCCTAAAGGTTCCTAGAGAATTAGTGTTGTACTACCTGTGGGTCCAGAAGGGGAGGCAGCATTACTTGATTGTTTTTGAATTGGACCATACATCAACACAGCTAATTTCCTGAAGTCCAGTAAAAAAAAAAAAAAAAGTATTTTGTTTATCCACTGTCCACTTGCACCATTTTATATTTTTTTTCTGACCTGTCATTTACAATTAACAGTATATCATCAGTGCAAAGTATTAGTTCACGTAATGGAAGGTCTGTAAAGATATTATTAATAAACAGTGAAAAAACAATGGGTACCATAATTAATTGTTGTTGTGTCAGATGGACGAGATGCCAGAGTAACTAGGGAAGTTTGATTCTCTAAGTAAGGCTTAAAGCAGCTAGCACCATTAGGCCCAAAGACAAACGCGTCTAGTTTAATAAGTAAGAAGGCATGGTTTACAGTCACGCCCATGAATGCACCAACCACAATATCTCCATTTTTTAAGGTTGTTATAGATTTTATTAGTTGCTGAATAATGAGCAGTTATAGCGCCACAGCCTATTCAGATCCCATGGTGGGCATCACAGAGCAAAGTAAATTTATTTGTGTGGTAAAGTATCTGGTTGTATATTAATTTTCTGAATATTGTTGTTAAAGGACATAAACTGACAATGAGAAGCTAGTCCTCTGGTGGGGCTGGAACTTGTATTTTGGGCTAGAACAGTATAACTGCATGTTTGAATTGTTTAGGGACTACATTTGATGTGATTGTGAGATTGAATATGTATAGTAGTGGTTTGTCAATATACTTTGTCACCATTTGGAGTTAAGTAGAATTGACGTTACTTGGTCCCACATGACTTTTTGTAAATAATTTTTTTTTTTTTAGTTTAATTTGTTTTGGACTAGAACATGGGATTGATTTCTGTTGAGGTACATTTTTTTGTGATGGAGGGTAGGTATAATCCTGAGCAGGGTTGGCTGATGTAACAGCCCTTTGATTTGACTTTAAATTAGTTATTTTAGTAAATACTGTTTGAACTCATTTGTTATAAGTTGTTACACAGATGAGCTGTTTGACAAGGATGATCATTGATGAGGCTGGTTAACTGCTTTGTTGATTTCCTAAACTATCTGGGTGAAACTATATAACCTAATTGCCTATATCTTAGACATGCTCTCTTGCTGAATTTGGTGTTATTCTACATTTTTTCTCAGTTCAGGATATATATGGGGAAGGTTATTGTCATTTAAGTTAAATTTCCATTTTCCAGGCTTGGTCTCTGTCTAATCTGGTGTTACATATCTATAGTTGTCCCAGAACTAAGTGGATTAAACAGGGTTATTATTTACTGTGGAAATATACACAGAACTAGCAATTTAGTCTGAACATAAATCAGGCAACAAAGTGGTAAGCCAATTAAGAAAGTAGAGAAATGACAGGATAAATGAAACTTCTGTATCTGCGTCAGATCTGCACTTTTGAAGAACATGATGAATGAGACAGGACTTAGATGGAATGTTTAAAGCAGCTGTTTTTTATGACATGAAGAATTGATACAGCTGTGGAATGCATTTATACCTGAACATCTAGAGTTTCCAAAACATGAAAAGTCACAGCATCAGTCTTTTTCTCCTGATAGCTTTGTCTGTAGTAAGTTTGAACATGACAGATAAAGTAAACAGGAAACTACTTTAGTGTTAGAAAAGACATACTCTATATAGCAAGGTATACATTGTCGCAGATAGTACAAATATTTTTAAAAGGATTGGATTACAATAAGTAGCTAAACGTAATGCAAGTGTTTCAGTAAGTCTAAAAGAATGGTTTGAAAGCTGCACATCTAAAGTTCTAGATCCAGTTCTGTAAGTCAAAAACTTTGAAGAAAAAACACAAATTCTGACAAAAATGTGAATTATGAAACCCGGTATTCAATATTTTAAGTATTTTTCCAGGGGGGCATTGCCCTACTGTAATCCCTGACATGGGGAGGGGGTTGTACCTCCCCTCCTATTATTTATATTTGCTATCTGAGAAAACTGTACTTTTGAGTAGGGGGATAGTCATTATTTATTGCAGACTTCAAATTACTATATACTATTCTACATTTGCATTTACAGTTCCACTATTCTGAGCAGCACAACCATGGTTATCTTTTTGGGAATTTCTCTAGTCACCTGGTTTAAAATGTAGTATTTTACTGTAATTTCCACAGTGCAAAAGTAAAGAATGCATCTGGAATTAAAAAAAAAAGAAGGAAAAGAAAATAAAAAAAAAACAGAGAAAAGCACACAGATGGAAGAGAAATAGAGAAATAGCAAGAGTCACAACAATGGAAAGAGGTACTAGGGTAAGTGCTGGCCAGCTGACACATTCCATCAGCTACATTCATTACCAAATAGTAAGTAATTCTGCAGCTTTGGCTTAGTTGTTGCTATTCAAACTATTAATCATAAAACTGGCAATGAGTATATAGAAATTGTGGTACAAGATGTGTATTCTGCATCAGTTAGAATAATATATCATGCAATAAGAATACATTTAGTCATCTGGTACTCAAACAGTTCTGCTTCTGAGAAGCATTATGTTTTGTGTACTCCTACACATAAGGACAATGGAAGTTATTCAAGGCTTGTTGACATTTCCACAAGCAGCTTCAAAATAATGTCTTTCAAAACATTATGGGATTTATTCCACATTTACAGCATATTAAATATATTCTCCAAAAGTGAACTAGATGTTTAAGCTTTTATGTATATCTCTGTACTGTTGCTCTTTCTGACTGTTCATTTATTTCACTTAATAGTAAAGTGTTCTATATAGTATTGCCCTTATGAACCTGCCAGACATACCTCTCAACTTTACAGATTTTCGCAGAATGTCCAGATTTTTGTCTAATTTTTGGCCCATTTTTTATGTGTGTTTTTTCTGACAAATAAGTGGCAAATCATTAAAGACTGAAGTTAGAAAATAATGACAGACATTTGATTTATAGATTTCATACCTTTCAGAAAATTCATGCTAATGCAAAACCAGTTATTCAATCAACTTTCTAAGTTTGTAAAAGCAATATTTAAAAATTGTCACTATTTTTGGGCCTTTGACCCACTTTTATTTATGGCTTTGTGCAGATGTCTTGCTCTAAGAGGTTAAGAGGTATGCTGCCAGTTAACAGTTTCTGGAAAACAGTAGATGCTGGTGTCCAGGTCAGAGAACAGCGTCTGGTATATATACCTACAATCATTCACAAGTATTACAAAACTTGGCAGCTAGTTATACTGCCAGACCTAACAGAAGTAATCATAACCTTGGTAAAGAGAACAGTAATTAACCATGCAAAGTAAGCCATGTATGTAGGAGTGTGGGCGGGGGTGCTAAAGGCTGCATATGTGTTGGGTGGGTTGTTACTTCTTAGGGAGGAACAGTTCTGATCTAGCATAAAGGTGAGAAGTTTTATTTTTATGTATTGATTTTTCCATACCAAAATGATGAGCAGGGACATAGCCTGGACATAGCCATGATTTTTGTACAGTATGCTAACTTCAAGAAAGCAGCTCTCATGCTTCATGTGGCACCACCCCCAACTTACAGAAAGTGCATACTTTGGGATCCCTTACCTTTTCAGTATTGCAAAACTCAGTGCCTGACATGACAGGCTTGAGCAGAAAGATCATTCATCTATCTAGGTATAAAAAGCAGTTTGACAAAATCTACAACTGTATAAAACAAAGTGATAGTTTGTGTCTTTCGGCTTTTCCCGGTTAGGGGTCGCCACAGTGGAACTCCAGTCCGCTAATGATTGGCAGTTGATTTTTACGTACCGGCTTGCTAGGCCTGATGCACAACCTTCAACGAAGGTACGCCCATTCACGCATGTCAGTAAGGTTGTTATTTCTGTTATTTAAACTTCGACATAAATTTATTTTACAAAAATTGCACACTATGGCACACATACTATATGCCTGGCTACATCCTTGTCATTTCTGAATGCCAGTACTGCAATACAGCCGCATAAGCCACTGCCAAAAATGCTCCCTAATGGCCAATTAGCTCCTTCACCTCACTCTAGCTTTGCTTCTGGGGGACACCCTCATATTATCTATAAAGAAAGCTTCTGTAATACTTATTCCCAAAGGTAAGGGGGAACCAGGGTACATGGACAATGTCTGCTTTACATTTTTAATGAATGATTCTAAATGAATGTGTGCACAAAGACTTTTGCAAGAATCCAGGCTTGTAGGTTGAAGAAAGTGACCAGTAAACCAATGGTAGTGTGGTAGGTAGTTTTCAGAAGTTGAATTTGGTTAATAACTTCTCTACTTACACAGCAGAAAAACACAGATGTTTGAAGCTATCATCAACTTGTTACAGTCTGGAGTATTTTTTATTTTTTTTGCAACCTGCTGTACTAGGTTTATTTGTAGATCATGTACAAAAGAAGCAGAGAATGGGTGGGGGAGTTAAACAGAACTATTTAAGTCACATTACAGTGTGAGCAGATGTGGGATAGCCTGCCTTAATATTCAGGTATTGTACCATAATGCAGCAATCAGGACTGCTGGGAATTGCAAACTCCCTGAGAGAGTTACTATGGGGCAAGAAAGCAGATAATGTTTCACCTGGTACTGATGTTCTTTGTACTATTAATAGAAACCCTTGCACAAAGGGAGCAAAAACTGTTGAGCAGGATGTCTGGGTTGACCTTTTTTTTTATTTTTTTAATTATTTTTTAGTGTTTGAATGTTGCTTTTGTGAGGTATGTATAAACTATTGCCACCAATTCAGGAAGTCTTTAAGGAGTTTGGTGAAGTGTCTGGATTGTGTCTGTATGACAAAAATTTAGTTATTGTTCTTGTGTGTGGGATGAGTGTACTTGTTAGTAAAAATGGAGGTCCCCAAGTACTTAAGTTTACATAAACTAGGTAAAAGAACTCACTGGAGAGGATCATGGCAATAAGGAAACTGCCTGAGAGATGGATTGGTCACACTATCATGTTACTGGGCAGAACTGATGTTATTTTATTGAGGATTTTGCCACTATTTACATATCTATATCTATATCTCTGTATATATATATATATATATATATATATATATATATATATATATATATATATATAGCTCTCATTCTCTTTATTGAAATTGCACTTACCCGATACCCGAATAACAAAATCCTGAGAGAACTTCTTCGAAACAAGAACTATTCAAAACCATGGATCACTGATATTTTACAAAAGGAAAATAACAAACTGGCCACAAGGACAAAATAACACAAAAGAACACATTTAGCCAAGTGGGGGGCTTTGCCCCCTACACACCCCCTAACTAAGTATACCAATTCCAAGATCGTACTACACTGGGGAAAAATTCAAGGTTCACCATGGTGGCCAAATGGTCCTTTTCCCTAGGTAAAATACCAGGGATCCGAAGTTTCGAATAGTTTGTCTTTCAAAGAAGTCATCTCGGGATTTTGTTATTCAGGTAAGTGTAATTTCGATAAAGGAAGGTAGACCTTTATATATATATATATATATATATATATATATATATATATATATATATATATACATATAGTCAATGTTATAAGAACGAAAGATCAAACTCTCGAACGCTCACATGAGCGAATATTTAAAAACTCAAAATCGCTATTGTAGGGGGCTTCACCGCCCCCACACCTCCCACTAAATATATATTCCTACTCCGAGATCGCACTACAGTGAGGAAAGGGCAAATATTCCAATCTTCACTGTAGTGCAAAAAAAATAACAAAATTGAGTTTTTAAATATTCGCTCATTTGAGCATTTGAGAGTTTGATCTTTTGTTCTTATAACATAGACCCTGTATATATATATATATATATATATATATATATATATATATGCACACACACACACACACACACACATATATATATATATATATATATATATATATATATATATATATATATAAAATGTGTGTGTGTGTACGCACGCATATATATGTTGCAATATTCTGACACACCCATGTCCTTATCCCATCACTTTATAACTCCTACCGCTCACTTTTCTTCCATATCTTCTCTCTCATCTTCCCACCCTCCTTAACTAACATAATTTCATAATTTCAAGCAGCCTGATACTGCCTAAGCATTGCATAAATCCTCCTAAAATCCCCAGATTATTACCAGCAACACCACTACACATATGTATTTTCAAAGATGCCACAGTTGTACCATCACTGTAGACTGTGTTATCCTGTATATGTAACATTTTATCACCATGCTGCCAACAAACTTTGTATTCTCAATTGACAAACATGTACCGCCTTCCAGTACTATGCTGTAACCACAATTCTGTACTGCCTTTTCAATACCATGTTGTAAATTGAATTGTGCATTGTAACCAGTGCGTCTTACACCATTCTATGAGTTGTTCAGTATTTTATTTGTGATTCCAAGGTTGTGGCTGAAATGTATCCATAATGGAAGATTCCACTATCCTTTTAACAATCCCAAATAACTTACTAAATAACTAAATAAAATGCGATCCATACAGTAAAGATGTATTAAACTGGCAAGTGTTACACAACCTAAAGTGCAGATGTAAAAATATTTATGGGCAAAAAATTCAAGGCAAATATGTAAGTTAGGTGGCTGTTCTGGACTCTAAGCTTCATGGAATGGCCATTAACATGCCAAAGAGTCCCCAAAGGACTGTGGGTGCAAACAGGATTTTTGTGCTGGGGAGTCCAATGCTTTGTTGCCTCAGAAAGTGGGAAGGATTTAGACTGACTGGGACACAAGATCTGGTCAATAAAGGAGGCTATAAGGAAACGTTTACTGCTTTTTCTCGCAGTTGGACCTTAACGGAATTGAGACTCTGTGGTATAGGAATGAGGTAAGAGTGGTATCAGGCTTTGTGAGCCCTGAAGAATCAAAAGAAGAGATAAGAATTCTGAGTCATGAATGGTTTTGATACAGTAGGCTTCAGGGGATGTAGACCAAGAAAATAAGGGCTGACTTAGTTTATGCTGATACTTTGGGGCTACTGAGTGGGATGATATGACGGAATAATCTCAATGAAGGTCAGACAGGAGTCATATATTGTGAGGTGGATGAGACAGATGTTTATGATGCATAGGTATATTTTTCTAAGTGCAGAGTATATCTTTAAACTTATTAGAAACACTAACCATCCAACCCAATACCATATTCATGGGTGACTTTAATTACCCCACTATTAGCTGGGAATCCTATACGACATCAAATGTACATGCACAGAGATTCCTGGATTTTTTAAATACAAACTCCCTGGACCAGACAGTCAATACATCGACTAGGGGGTGCAACCATACTGGATCTGGTCCTCACTAATATGGGAGAGTGCTGCACACCCACTACTGTAATGCCTTCTCTGGTAAGATCAGACCACAAAATGGTCTGTCTCCTTTGAAGTAAAAATAAAACCTGGACCCCCAGCTAAACCTGGAATATTCAGGAACTATTCTAAGGCTGACCTCCTGCTATTAAGTGAGAACCTGACCAAATTTCAAGCTCCCATACAACCTGAGAACACTTCTGTCTGTGCAGAACTGTTCACAGAAACCCTGTACAAGCATGTTCATCGCTGTATAGAGGTAGCTGTACCCACCAGGAAGAAGTACAGAACTAACACAAAAAACAAGCCACCCTGGTGGAATCACAAAATCAATCAGATATATAACAGGAGGAAGAAAATCATGGCAAAAATTAGGAGGTGCAGCACCCAGCGGGATAAAAGTACTCTCATTAAACTAAACAAACAACTCAGAGGACAAATAAAGTCTGCCAAAGCCAAATTTGAGGTAAGTTTGGCCTTCCAGGCCAAGGGCAACCACAAAGCATTATTTAGCTATGTCTGTAGCCTCAAAGGCAATACACAATTGTGTGCAGAGCTCATTGTAAATGGAGCCACCTACACTGAGTCAGACGATATAGCAAACCTCCTGACTGATAAATTCAGCTCCAACTTTAATCCTCTCTCCCCTTCAACCTTCCCTCAGGAAATATCATCAGATATGACTCTCCTTACTATCACTAGGGAACAGGTCCTTAATGTTCTAACACCTAGAACACTGCATCAATGGGCCTAGACAATATCCCAGGATGCCTTTTAAATAGCATGACACATGACCTATCAGGGCATCTGGAATTACTATTTAAATGTAGCTGCCAAACAGGTTTCGTGCCTCATGAATGGAGAAAGGCAACAGTCATCCCTCTGCACAAAGGTGGGCCATCTACAGACCCTGGAAACTACAGACCCATAAGACTCACTAGTCTTATATTTAAGGCCATTGAAAGAATTATCATGGAGATGATCAGTAGAGATATAGTAAACCTCCAGACACTGGACCCAACCCAGTCTGGTTTCGTAAAGGGCAGATTGTGCCTACTCAACCTGTTGGACTTCTTTGAGAAGGTCTCCAAAGCAATGGATGAGAGCAAAATCGTTCACACTGCCCACCTTTACCTGGCCAGGGCATTTGACACAATACTCCATTCGGGCATTGTTGACAAACTCAAGAGATTAGGTACAAACCCGTATGTCACCCAGTGGATAGTTAAATGGCTCACAGACAGGACCCAGGAAGTTAGAACTGGGGAGTCCACCTCTACAAAGAGGCCAGTCACAAGTGGAGTCCCTCGGGAATCAGTCCTTGGACTGCTCCTTTTTGCCATTTACTTCTCAGACGTCAAGGCCAATGTCAGTGGTCTCTGGCTGACTAAATTTGCAGATGATTGCAAATTAGGAGCTGTCACTGAATCTCACACTGACACAAATATTCTCCGGGGGGGGTGACACAGACAAACAACCGACGTTAAGAGTCATGGACTAAAACTAAATGCCAAGAAATGCATAATACTATCCTTTGAGAAGTCATCCATCCCTGGTAACTATCATATTGACAACACACCCCTTAGGGTTGACCTAGTAGTCAGGGACCTAGGGACATGCATAGATAGTAATCTAGCTTTTGATCATCATGTGTCTACAATGGTAAGGAAATCATTCTATGTTGCGCAACTTATAAACAAAGGTATGCCATCTAAGTCCAAAGAAGTCACTGTACCACTGTATTCAGCATTTATCAGACATATTATTGAGTACAATGTCCCCTTTGGTATACACCTAACTAGGCTTATCCAACAACTGGAATGTCCACAGAGGTTCCTCACTAAAAGAATACAGGGCATAGGTAATATGTCCTATGCCGACCAAGGCCCTATCCCTGTATTCTGTTTCCTACAGGCTTTTGAGGTGAGATCTATGCCTGGCATACAGGGCATGGTCAGACCCCACTCTGATGGACCTCCTGCATATCCACAAAACAAACAGCACCAGCATTACCCATTCTAAAGACTTAAACCTTGCCTATGATATAAATAGGACCTCCTGGAGAGATAGATATGTATCCCAGAGACTACCCTGTCTATGGATCAGGCTCCCCATCCATGTGAAGCAGAGTTCCTCCCTAATCCAATTCAAGTGCAACTTGGACTATTGGACGAGAAAACAGAAATTCATTCCCGGTTTGGCACCTATATCTCTAATGGACACAGGTAACCTGTAAATGGTTCATCTCCCAGGCCCATGCTTACACTTATCAAGGGTATCAGAACAGAGATTTGGGATGCATGGCTAGGCTTAAAAAGGCCCTTGTGGTTGTTAGCCTAGTAAACGCCTATGAGCCTATATGACTTCAGGAACGTATGCCTGGGTTCACAGGAGGGGGTTAGATGCTGGGTTCATAGCAGTGGACTCACATGGATCACCTTCTGTGTGAGTCTTCTATGTGTATGTGTATTTGTATGCCTATCCACCTATAAGAAAATATGTGGAATATAGCATTTTCGTAAATGATATACTTGCCTGTCTTCTGCATTTTCATTCATATGTTTAAATGCATGTTTTTTGTCTAACTCCTTCAGAAGTCTTGCTAATATGAATGCATTTGGAATCATGCATCAGGTGTCCATTGATTTACACTATTAAATACTATTTAAATATAGTAAAAAAGATAATTATTACAAGTGAAATATTATGTAAGGATTTTACATATTCTGTCCTCATAATATTAGAAAAGTACTTGCCAGTCACAGAAGATAATGAAAAAATGCCCGTGCTAAGTCTGTGCTAATATAGATAAATCAAAGTAAAATAAAGTTAATATATTTTTTCTGCAAGAATCTCAGATGAATTACTCATATGGAGGGGAAACACTCAGACTACTGATAATTGTATCTACAGAGGTAGAAATGTCTATTAAAAATCATTTCTTTCCCCTCACTGTCACTTGCCTTGTAAGTCGTCCTCTGGTACTGATAATACTAGAAACTAATTGTATAAACCATTTAAAGATTTTTTAGGTCTGAGCATTCATCTGATTATTAATAATAATAGCATCTGCTTAATAGCCAGATAGGCCCACTGGACACAGTCCCTTTTCAAGAGTGACCTAGAAGACATGTCTAGTTAATTGGCTTGCTTAAGGTCACACAGTAGGCACACAAGGGTTGCGAGAATCAAACCCAGTGCCACAGGAATTAAGGTTACAGCCTTAACCTCCGCACCAACTGTCAACTATTTCTATATATCTCTACTGGTTTGGCACTATCTAGAGTTCATTCCTGTAACAGTAGTTGTGAGGACTGGTAACCACAAAGATGTTGCAGGGTAAAATGGAACTCAGCAGCACAACCCCCAGCAAACTCCTCCGGTGAACCAAGACAGCTGTAAGATGGTAAAAGGCAGCCAAAAAAAATATTCACAGTAAGAAATTGTTTGCTGAATGTAAAAATACACAAAGGAGCCAGAACCAGGTCCAGTAATATAAAACCTTGTAATCGATCTAAGTGCTTTCATCCTTGTCTAAAGACTTAATCAAAGATATTAAAATACTAAAACTGCAAGTCATTATATACAAACCTATATCCAATATACACCATTCATCAAGGAAATAATTTAAAATTTTAAACTGACATCACTAAAAACTAAAAGCAAAGCCTATATTTAATACATAAATACAAGTGTATCAAAGTTTAACAATTAACGATCAAATACTGGCACAGTGGTTAAGGTTTTTGCCTCACAGACACAAGCCACAGTGTTTCATTCCCACAGAGGTACAAACATAACAACAGCCAAAGATATTAAACATTTTTTTCATTTGTTTTAAATAATTTAAATACTGATGATTAGTCTAACATAGTTGATATATACTTCAAAACACTAATAAGAAAAAGCATTTAATTCAGTCCTGGCTTAATAGTAGCATTCAGTCTATTTTGCCATTTTAACTCTTTTTGTTCTAGTAACAACTCACCATTGCCTCCCTGTTTTGAAACATAAACTCTTATCAATCACAAAAAAATAAAAATTTAATGAAGGCAGGGCATTCAAGTGTTTATAAAGAGATTCAGTGAGGTGCGAGTGTGTGGTCTATTTGGATTTTTTTTACTCAGGTAAAGCATGTCCATTAATTCTGGATTTGACATACTAACCCTTCATGATGAGGTTGGCTATATAGAAGGTCTTTCTAACCACTTTGGCAATGTGGTTTTCAAAGGAGTGTATCAACTTGGGTCCCCAGGTCCCTACAAACTTTCTCTGTACTTAATGGGTTTCCTATGTGGTAATTTGTGGGCACATGGTTTGGTCAAAATATGACTATACATTTTTGGCATTTAGCTTTAACCCATGGCACTGTATCTGTCTCTGTGAGACCTTTATTGAGTTAAATGCCTTTACAAGGTCCAGTCATCTTTGAACATCTATGATGTTCATCCTGCCTACTGATTTTTTCAAAAATATTTTTCAAATTGCCACCTTGTTTCAGCTACATATCCTGTAGTGAGGCTGAGATTGATAGATTACTGCTGCACTTTAACAAAGTCATTTTTGTGTTTAAATTACCTATTTATTTCATTTATTTTTGTGTTTAAATTACCCGTTTAACTGTTGTAGGCTACACACTCAAGTGTTATAGCCATTTCTATGCATTTAAAGTGGGTTTTTTTTATTGTATCTGCTTTATTTTCTGAAAAAAAAAACAAAAAAATACTTGTTTTCCCACCTTTCTAAGCTAGTATAGTCCAGTTTTCAGGTTAGTGCTGAATTCAGGGATGTGTTACAAGTTTCTGTGTTTGCCCATACCTTACTTGTATAGAAGGAAGTTTCTCTGTTCACTGTGAGAGAGGAGCTTTGAGCAGCCTATCTGTCCCTGGAGGAGTGGTTTCTGCCCAGAAATTAGTAGTTTATTGGCCATATTGGGCTAATTTCTATCTCTTTCATTTCCCTGCTATAAAACCCGCATTTGCGCAGTTTTGCATGCCAGGCAGCACCAGTTAGCTAGGGTATAACTATTTCCGGCTCCAGAAAGTCTACTCTTCAGTTTTTCCCTTGGAACTAGACAAGCTTTCAACTTAAGCATTCAAACAATTCACTTCTCAGCCCAGCACTTGCTCAAAACTCATAGCAAGCACTAATAAACCTTAGCACTAGACCCCCTATACTGTAGAGAAGGACAAGGTTCTCTACTCGACCTTACCAGCCAATCAGTAAAACAGTTCACTGTACCTATCCAGGCATGTCCAAAGGGCAGTTTCAGGTGTACTCTCTGGTCCAACTGGTGAATCTGGGCATTTTGAGGCAGTGTTACAACTGCCTCATGTACACAGACAACCCTCTCCTCCTACCACCAGACACTAATACATGCGAGAGATGCAATTATATAGCCAAACTGGAGGCTAAGCTCTCTCAACCCAAGACTGGACCAGACAGTCAAGAGGAGAAGGGAGCTACTTGCATCCCCCCACCAGTATCACATAGACCTATGAAACCAGCACCAGCAAAAACCACACATAAATACATGAAAACATACTTAGAGGCTCTAAATAAAAATCTGAAAAAGCAACAGAGACCTGCAAAGCAGACACGCAAGCAACCTCCACCCCCCAACACAAACCATGAAACACATACTTCACAAAACCAGTGTGCCATGCAATCACAGCCCTTAAGGCAAAATAACATACCCAACACACTAGTAATAGGTGACTCTATAGTCAGGCACACTGACATCCCACTCACTAAGCTGAACAAGGAGAAGGTTACTGTTAGCTGCCTGTCGGGGTGCCAGGATCCGCCACATAACACAAGCACTCAGGTCACTCCAGAAAAAGTACAAACATGACTCTGTCATTGTCCATGTTGGTGTGAATGACCTGAGCTGTATTGTATCTCCCTGGACTACATGAAAAGAGACATGGAAGAGCTCTCTGATCACGTAGCCCAGGCCAGTATGACCCTGACCTTGAGTAGCATCCTGCCCTCACCAAGAATGATACCACGGTATAAAGAAAAAAATATCAATTTCAACAACTGGCTAAGCCTCTGGTGTCATTCAAAAGGGATCCAGTGTCTGTCAGCCTGGGATGACATGCTTGACAATCCATGCTGCTTCGCTAGAGATGGCTTGCACCTGTCACCCTTAAGCTTTCAAATGCTGGCCAAGGCTCTTGCCACCCCCATAGTGCCTTTTTTTAGGCAAGGCTCAAAAGACAAACCCACCACCATAAATAGCACATGTAACAAAAAACTGAGAATAATGCTGCTCAATGCCAGAAGTCTAAACCTCAAAATGCATGCACCCGAGGCACTCCTCAGTATGAAGAAAATCGATATATGTGCAGTAATAGAAACCTGGTTTAAGGCTCCAGAGAGCACCCCAGCACTACCAGGCTACAACTCATACCATACATTTAGGCCACAAAACCTGGACCAAAATACAAAAGGTGGGGGTGTATCCATATTCATCAAGGATACCCACACCTCCAAGTTAGTGGCACAGCACGATGCTTCAGAGATCATTCATGTGCAACTTACAGCGGGCAAAACTGCAATTCAAATTGTAGCTTGTTGCAGATCACCCACCATGTCCCAGGACCCCCATTCCACATTTCTGGAAACACTGGGAAACATAAAGGTCCTACCAAACATCCTGATATTGAGTGATTACCCAAACATTGACTGGGAGAACTACTCCAGTACTGACTCCCTTGCCCAACATTTCCTAGAATTTATAAACTCAAATGCCCTGTATCAACTGGTCAACACCCCCACCAGAGGTGACAACATATTGGACCTGGTCATCACCAACATGGGCAACCGATGTCCCACACTGGATGTCAACCCCTCACTGGTTAGATCTGGCCATAAACTAATCATTCTGGATATCCACATTCTGCCCCCACCCCAGGTCAAAGAAACCACCGTGAAAAACTTTTCAAAAGCAAACTTCACGTTACTTAAGACCGAGGTGGAAAGTTTCAGAGGCCCCATGCTAAAGGATAACGCTGCCCAAGCTGCAAAATCCTTTACTAATGCACTCTACTGGCACCTACAAGAATGCATGGATTGTGCTATCCCAAGCAAAACCAAGACTCACGCCTCAAAGAAAAGGAAACCAGTCTGGTGGACCCCTGCCATAAACAAGCTATACAAAAGAAGGATGAAACTAGTACAGAAAAAGAGTAAAATCCCAAGAAGGTAAGGCATCCCTGATCAGTATCAGCAAGAAACTACGATCCCTCATAAAATCATCCAAGGCTAGCTTCGAAAGAAAAATTGCCAAGGACTCCAAAGATAACCACAAGGCATTCTTTAGCTATGTCAAGAATCTAAGTGGCAATTCTCAGATCAGCTCAGAGTTAGTGCAGAATGGCATAAAATACACTGAACCGACCGATATCGCCAACATCCTGGCAGACAGGTTCAGTGCAAATGTCACCCCTCTCTCACCCCTAAAAGGGCCCATAACCATGCCAGAAGAATGTAGTGCCCCTGAAATCACAGACACTCAAGTTTAAACAGCCCTCTCCAAAGCCAAAAACACAGCATCAATGGGACCGGATGGTGTCCCAGGCTGCGTCCTACACACGCTCAAAGATGAACTAACCCCTCACCTAAACACACTTTTCAAACTCAGCCTCTCCACAGGTTATGTGCCCATAGAGTGGCACACAGCAATGGTTATTCTGCTCCACAAAGGTGGAGCCACAACAGACCCCGGGAACTATCACCCTATAAGCCTGGCTAGCTTGGTCTGCAAGGCTATGGAGTGCATCATCATGGATTTCATTAACAGAGACATTGGAAACCTCCAAACACTGGACCCTACCCATTTCGGCTTTGTTAAGGGCAGATCCTCCCTCCTAAACCTGGTGGACTTCTTTGAGACAGTTACCAAGGCTATATATGAGAGAAAGGTGGTCCACACAGCCTACCTAGACCTCGCAAAGGCCTTCAACACCATTCCCCATTCTGGTATTATAGACAAGCTCACCAGCCTGAACATAAACCTCTGCGTCACAAGATGGGTTGCCAACTGGCTCACGGACATGGTAAGAGTTGCGGGAGCTAGGTCTGACTCTAAACCAGTTACAAGTGACATTCCCCAGGGCTCAGATCTAGGACCCCTCCTGTTAGGCATATACTTCTCAGAGGTACAGGCAAGCACAGGGGGCCTACGGCTGACAAAGTTCGCAGATGATTGCAAACTAGGGGCTAAAACTGACTCTCCAGCTGACACAGACATCCTCAAAAAGGGTCTCACTGAGACAGATATCTGGTGTCAAAACCATAGCCTCAAGCTAAATGCCAAAAAGTACATATTCATCCCCTTTGGAAAAAACAAAATACCCACAAACTACCACATAGGTGGTAGCCCCCTAAAAATGGAAGACATAATAATGGATCTGGGGACCCAAGTAGATAGTAATCTCTCCTTTCATAATCACATTGACAAAGTGGTTAGAAAATCCGGGTTTGCATCCAGATCAAAATCACTCATCAGACCCATCATAGATTACAATGCCCCATTTGTGATGTACCTTACAAGATACCTGCAACAGCTGGAAAGTGCACAGAAGTACCTCACCAAGAGGATCACTGGCCTCAAACAGATGCCGTATGCAGCTGGACTGTAAAGAAAACCATATCCCTTCGAGCCACACACTCTAGGGATCTAAACCTCACCACAACAATAAATAGAATGTGCTGGAGGGATAGATTCCTGTCCTAGAGACTTCCCATGTTCTAGAAAAAGATTCCAATCTACATTACGTTGAGCTCCTCACTAACACTCTTCAAGAGAAACCTTGATGAGTGGATGGGAAACAGAAAGAGCACTTCAATGGCTCTGCTGGACAGAGGCACAGGGAACTAATCTAAGGGGGTGGCGAAAGCCAACACAATTCCGGCTAGGCTTATAAATGCTTTTGGGCAGATAGCCTAGTACCTTTCTATCAACCTATGAACTTATTTACACTTGATACAATTAAAGAATAGTGCCCCTGCCAAAATGACAAAAAGCATGACTCTGTCCTTCAGAATAGTGAAACTGAGAACAGAAATACTGCACCATATTTACTAATTCTGAGGATGAACAACCTTGGAGTACTCCCCTAATATACCAAGATATAACCGTAGCCATAAGTTTGATTAATCTTACATGTATGGTCATGGAAAGAATAATCATGGACTTGATAATGACAAAGGAAACCTCCAAACACTAGACCCAACCCAGTTTGGCTTTGTCAAGGGCAAGTCATGCATACTGAAAATGGATTTCTTTGAGAATGTCACTAAGGCCATGGGTGAGGGAAACACTCAGACTACCTTGACCTGGCCAAGGCATTTGACACAACTCCCCATTCAGGTATTACAAACAAACTCACAAAACTAGGCATAAGTCTCTGTATCACCAGATGGATAGCCAATTGGGTCACGGGCAGGACACGTGGTTAAAGTGGGTAAATCCAGTTAGTGGTGTGGCACAGAGCTCAGTGCTAGGACCACTCCTGCTCACAATATATCTGTCTGAAGTCAAGGCTAATGTAGAAGGCCTCTGGATGATGAAGTTTGCTGATAACTGCAAGCCAGGGGCAATCATTGGACCCCCCCAAAGATGTACACATCCTTCAGGAGGTTCTAGATCAAACAAATGACTGGTGCCAGAACCATGGCCTAAAACTAAATGCAAAAAAAAAAAACACATTATTATAACCTTTGGGAAGTCAACACCCCTGCAAATTACAACATAAACAGCACACCCCTAAGAGTGGACTCAGAGGTGAGAGATCTAGCTACTCAGATAGATAGTAGTCTGAACTTTGAACACAATGGGTCCACAGTTGTGAGGAAGTCCTTCTATGTGGCACAACTTATATGTAAAGGTATGGCATCCAGATCCAAGGAAATTATAGTCCCGCTGTACTTAGCCCTCACTAGACCAATAATCAAGTACAATGCACCATTTCGCATGTACTACGCACTTACAGCAGCTGGAACAACCTCTGAGGTTCCTCACAAAGAAAATACAGCATTGTAAACAACATGCCCTATGCAGACAGACTAAAATACCAATCCCTTCAATCTGTCTCCTACTGACTATTAAGGGGTGACCTATGAACCTAGAAGGCACTCCAAATCCAGCCATGATGGAATTGCTACACATCCACAAGTCAAACAGCATGAGGGTCACCTGGTTTAGGGATATAAACTTAGTATCTCAAGCAAAACATGCTTTGGAGACAGACATGTGTCTCACAGATTGCCCCTTCTTTAGAAACAGGCTTCCTATTCAAATTAAACAGAGCCCTTCCCTGGCCCTCTACAAAAGCAGTTTCGATCAATGGACGTAAAAATTGCAAACTCACACCTGGGGTAGTGCCATTGCTCCTGATGGACAGAGGCAATCTGCAAGATACACAATGCATAGGCACAAATCCATGCCATCCTCTTGCCCCTAGTGGCCACATATTGGGTAGAAATGGGTTATATTGTCTAGGCTTGTAAGGGCTCTTAAGTCATTAGCCTAGTAATCTCTTATGAACCTTTGAACCATCATAATTAGCACCTTTTGTGGCATTACAGCAAACCTTGAGATTTACTGTGTTTCTATGGCAATTACACACACACATGTTACTTTGTTACTGCATTCAGCATTTGAGATCAAGCTAAGTTCATAGATGTAGGAGATTTGACAAAAGAAGTAAGTCATTCCTGTATTTTATTTAATCTAGACCTGCTTAAGCTATTTATTACCACTTTTTTCTGCTGCACCTCTTTTTGTAAAAAAACAAAAAAAAAAACAACAAACCTTTGTTGAATTATCATGTGTGACACAGGCAAGCTTGCATTTATATAAAAGTAAACAAACCATATTAAGAAGTTCACAATTAACATTATATATAGCATATATTCTTCTATACAATATAACCAATTCAATATTACATAAATTGTTCAATTACTGCCTTTTCATTCCTCATCCAAAACATTTTATTCATGTATTATTCCTAGGGTGTATATTATTTGAACGAAAGTTCAAAATATCGATCGCTGTAAACAGCGAAAATGCCGGACATAGATGTGTGTTTTGTGAGATCGCGGTATAGTGAAGATCGGGAAATTTGCTCTTTCCTCACTGTAGTGCAATTCTGGAGCTGGTATATATATAATTACTGGGGGGTGTGGGGAGCATACAGGATGCAATATCTGGCATTTTCGCTATTTACAGCGATCGATATTTTGAACTTTCTTTCAAATAATATAGACCCTTATTCCTACAGTTTCCATTTTTTCAATGTAATTTGCTCCTACCATTTTCTAAAGATCCCACTTCCTGTTCTTTTATCTCCGTTACAATACTCAATACTTCAGGTACAGTTGATTTAGACTTGATTTCCTTTTTCTAGTAATTGCTTTTTTGGTAGACACCAGAATAAAACCTAACAAGACATTACCATGACTATGCAATTCAGATCCTGTATTTATCTGTTCACAACCCCTTTTTTCACATTTTAAACACGGTGTTGGGGTGTCACTTTCAACAGTGACAATCAGCCAGAGACAAGGTTTACACCGCTAGGTGGCGAGCCCTGCTGTAGTTGTTCCTCCATATCACACATCCATATGTCTCAGCTCAAAAAAAATAATTTCCTTAGTTACACTCATTTGCACACCCAGTATTACTGACAGAGCACTCTGTATGGAATTTTAAATTCTGCCAACGTATTACACTCCAGAAACATACGTTCCCAGGTACAGCTTTCTTTCCCATCACACAACCAACATTTTCCATCTACCTGAGGAAAAATTTTTGGAAATCTGTTTGTGGTATAAAAGTACCTATGTAAACACTTCCAATCAAAAATCGTAAATCTTCTAGACTTTGTTGTATATTTGGGAGGCATACATATGTCCTCCCATTTTTTCTTTGTGACTACCTAATACCTCTTCTTCTTTTCTTTTTATGTTGCATCCCTTATTAATTTGACTCTACAAATGTATTTTTGTATTTACTTCTATGTTTGTGACTTACTGAGAAGTGTTCATTCACAAATGTAATATTAATAACATTACACAAATAATCATTCACATCCCAAGCAGATTTATTTGTGTCACTAAGGACAGTACCCTGTTTTGTTTTCATAGCTAGAAATACATTACCTAAGTGCTACATTTCACCATGAATTAACAATATTTGTATTTCTGCTAAATTGTGGGAGTACTGCTTCTCTCTTAACACTTGCAATTCCTCACTGTGTGACAGTTAATCTTGTATGATAATAATTAATCTGCCTGTCAACCCTTCCCTATACATTCTAAGGTCCCCTGTGATGTTTACAAAAGTTTCCTAGCGTAGGATGTTGTCAGGTCCCATGGATGCTGTGTTCTTGGCTTTGAAGAGTGTGGTTTTTACCTGTGCAGGCGTGATTACAGGAACTTTGTATTCTTCTGGTATAGAGATGGGCCCTTTAGGGGGGTGAGAGGGGGTAAAGTTAGCACTGAATCTGTCTGCCAGGATGTTGGCAATATCAGTTGGTTCTGTAAATGTAGTGCCATTGTGCTGTAACTGAGAGCAGATCTGAGTGTTGCCATTGAGATTCTTGACATAGCTATAGAATGCTTTGTGGTTGTCTTTAGAATCAGCGGCGATTTTGTTTTCATAACTAGCTTTGGAGGATTTTATGAGGGATCTCAGCTTCTTACTGAGGCTGACCAGGGAGTTCCTCCAATCATGGGATTTTACTCTTTTTTGCAACAGTTTCTTTCTTCTGTTGTAGAGTTTTGTTTATGGCAGGGGACCACCAGATTGGCTTCATTTTTTTGGAGGATAGCATCTTGGTTCTGTTAGGGATAACATGATCCATGCACTCATGCAAGTGCTTATAAAGTCCAATTGTGTAGGATTTAGCAGTCGTACCTCTATTGTCCATTTGCATGGGTGCCATGAAGTTTGCCACTTCTGTCTTAAGAAGCATGAAGTTGGCTTTGGAGAAATTTTCTATGGTAGTTTCCCTAATGGGAGGTGGGGGTGGGATGTGGATGCCTAGGGTGATTAGCTTGTGGTCGGATCTGACCAACGAGGAATTGACCTTTGGTGTGGAACACTGGTCACCCATGTTGGTAATGACCAGGTCTAGGGTATTGTTGCCCCTGGTGGGGGTGTGGATAAGTTGATCCAAGGCATTGGAATTTATGAATTCCAGAAAACGTTGAGCAAAAGAGTTGGTACATGAGTAGTTTTCCCAGTTAATGGTGGAGTAGTTGAAATCGCCCATTATTAGGGTGTTGGGTTGTACTCTTAATATTTTCCAGTGTATCAAGAAATGAGGAGTGGGAATCCTGGGGCATGGTGGGGGATCTGTAGCAAGCTACAATTTGGATTGTGGTCTTGCCCAGAGTTAGTTGCACTTGGATAATCTCGGATGCATTATGCTGAGCAACTAGACTCGAGGTGTGGATATCCTTAATGAAAATGGACACGCCTCTGCCTTAAGTGTTTTGGTCCAGGTTAGGTGGCCGAAAGGTGTGGTATGAATTGTAGCCTGGTAATGCAGGTGTGCTCTCTGGAGCCTTGAACCAGGTCTGTGACACTGAACAGATGTCGATGTTCTCCATTTTAAGGAGTGCCTCGAGTGAGTGCATTTTGAGGTTTAGGCATCTAGCATCCTCACATTTTGCTTGCTTGTACCTGTTACAGTGGTGAATTTGTCATTTGAACCTTGCCTAAAAAAGGCACTATAGGGGTGGCAAGAGCCTTAGCCAGTATCCGGAATCTCAAGGGTGACAGGTGCAGGCCATCTCTGGCAAAGCATCATGGTCTGTCGATCATGTCATCCCAGGCAGACAGATACTGGATCTCCTTAGAATGACACCAGAAGCTTAGCCAATTGTTGAAGTCAGTCATTTTGTCCTTGTACTGCGGTATCATTCTGGGCGATGGCAGGATGCTACTCAGAGCTAGGGTCATATCTGTCTGGGCTACAAGATCGGAGAGCTCTTCCATGTCTCTTTTCATGTAGTCCAGGGAGGTACATCTCAGGTCGTTCACACCAACATGGACAATGACAGAGTCATATTTGTACTTGTTGTGGAGTGACCTGAGTGCGTGGGTTATGTGACGGATCCTGGCACCCGACAGGCAGCTGACAGTAACCTTCTCCTTGTTTAGCCTGGTGAGTGGGACATCAGTGTGCCTGACTATAGAGTCAGCAATTACTAGTATGTTGGGAACATTGTTTTGCCTTATGGACTGTGGTTGATTGGCACACTGAGTCTGTGGGCTGTGTGTCATTTAGGTTGTGTTGAGGGGTGGAGGTTGCTTGCGTTTCTGCTTTGGAGGTTTCCGTTGCTTGAGCAAATTATTATTGAGAGCCTCCGCGAATGTTTTTGTGTTTCTATGTGTGGATTTTGGTGCTGTAAGTTTTGAGGGACTATGTGATGAGTGTGGTGCGGTGCAAATGTTTACCTTCTCCTCTTGACTGTCTAGTCCAGTCTTGGCTGAAGAGAGCTTTGCTTCCAGTTTGGCTATATAAGTGCATCTCTCACAGGTTGTAATGTTGGGTGGTAGGAGGAGAGGGTTGTCTGTGTACATGAGGCAATTGCTGCATTGCCCCAAGATGCCCAGATTCATCAGGTAGACAGGAGAAAACACCGGGAGCTCACCCTTAGACATGCCTGGATATGTGCTTATTTATTAAGTACTAAAAACTGTTTTCCTCTAGAGAAGTGAGGAAAGTTGAGTGCTGTAGTAATTAGTAGCTTATTTAGTGCTTACGGGTTATGAACAAGTGCTAAGCTCAAAGAAACAGATTTGAGTGCTAAAACTTAAAAAAAACTGACTAGTTCTAAGGGAAAATTTGAAGAGCAGATTTTATGGCACTGGGAATACTTTAACCCTAACTAAGCGGCGATGCATAACGTGTATTTTTTTTTAACAGTAGCAAATGAGCAAACTGATTTAAACAAATTAACCAATTGACCAATAAGAGCTAAAAACTGAGCCCCGTTCCAGCAGTCTTTAATCAGACAAGTTCTAACTGCACACTCCTGCCACTAGGGTGCAGGGAAACCTTCTCCAAAAAAAGATGGCCTGGATTAGTGCTCAAGTTGTACAAACAAAGCTAGATTCAGCAGGTCTGAATCTAGTCTATGCTACAGCAAACAAGGCATACCAGTTTCAGAAATAAACAGTTCAAATAAGCAGGTACAATAAGCCTCTAACCAGAAATATTCAAATCCCCCACTGGTAAATACTACTGTCCATGTTTCAAGACATGTTTCTTGGAATATTCTACATTTCACCTCTTTTACCCTAACCACATTTTACAAAATGTTTTGTAATCCCCTTCTAATTACTGCAGATGTGGTTGTGTGTGTTTTGTGTGTGTGTGTGTGTGTGTGTGTGTGTGTGTGTGTGTGTGTGTGTGTGTGTGTGTGTGTGTGTGTGTGTGTGTGGAGTTGATATACAGGTTTATATGAACATATCTTTACACAGCATGTTTTTTTTTTCTTGACAAGGTGCAGAACATGTTTAATGCTCATTGGAGGTGTTAGTCTCAATGAGATCATGTAATGCCTTCCTCCGTAAGTCCTCACCTAACCCCACATGCTACAGTTGACACTGTCCTGATTCTTATATAGATGTATGTAACCAACTCCAGGAGTTTGGCCAAGATAAATAGCTCTTCATTGAAGATCCTCATTAAAGATCTGTACAGACAGAGCTTCCACAGTTTGGCATTATATGGTTCCAGGGCTCTCATGCCTAACTGATATACAATAATTATAAGTTTAGAAAATGAAATGAATAAACATGAACCCATATAGTGACAGTGTGGCTTACCATCCCTTTATTTGTGGATCCTTTGATCATTAGGAGTGAAAAGGTCACATGTCCAGTATAACTATATGCTTGCCTTATGAGTATGTTGGAAATGTTGGAAAAGAAAAATTGCATTACTTCCTATTGCATGCAAAGCAGAAATCTTATGCAGGACTGATTGACACTCAAATGGGCAGCTACTAAACTGCAAGTTGTTGTATTTTTAGACTAACACTGAGAATGCTCTCTCAGAAGATTTCCCTTACACCAAAGTGCAGTAATCTCTCGTAGCAGGGATATCAGAGCACTTTTCAAATTTTGATGTTTCCAAACCAGATCACTAGGTGGGTTGCAAAGTGGCTCACAGATAGAACCCACAGTGTGAAAGTAGTGACTCCACAGGGTTCGGTCCTGGGTCCTCTCCTGTTTGGTATCTACTTCTCTGAAGTCCAGACTAACACAAAGAGACTCTGGTTGACAACGTTCGCAGACGATTGCAAGTTGGGAGCTATTATTAACTCCCCAAGTGATGTTGACATCCTACAGAAAGGCCTCAATGAGACCAATGACTGGTGTCAGAACCATGGCCTTAAGCTCAATGCCAAAAAATGCATCATCATCCTCCTTGGGAAAAACCCGGTTCCCTTGAATTACCACATAGATGGTAGTCCACTGAACACAGAAGGTGTTATAAGAGATGTAGGAACACAGGTTGACAGCAACCTCTCTTTTGACCACCACATTGCCATTATGGTCAGAAAGTCCTTCTATGTGGCACATCTCATTACTAAGGGTTTTGCATCCAGGAAGAAAGAGGTCATTGTTTCCTTCTACTCTTCCTTCATTAGGCCAATCATCGAGTACAATGCCCCATTTGGCATGTACCTCACTACACACCTGCAACAACTGGAGAGGCAGCAAAAGTACCTCACAAAGAAGATCCTAGGCCTTAAAAACATGTCTTATATGGACAGACTCAAAAAAATTCCAACTATTCTCTGTCTCATAACGCCTACATAGAGGGGATCTCTGCTTGACTTACAAAGTCATGTCCGACCCACCTCTGTTAGAAATGCTACATCTAAAGAAATCCCAATCCCACCACACCACATGCTCCAGAGACTTCAACCTCATTACCACAATTAACAGAACATGCTGGAGGGACAGGTTCATAACCCAGAGACTGCCCATGCTATGGAATAGACTTCCCATACATGTCAAACAGAGCACCTCACTGGCCCTCTTCAAGAGAAATCTTGATGAGTGGATGAGAAATAGAAAATTCACCCTGGGGATCACTCCAGTGGCTCTACTTGACAGAGGCACTAGGAACTAAGGTTGGATGGCACAATGCCAGGGTAATCCTATGGGCTAGGCTTGTAAAGGTTCCAGGGCCATTAGCCTAGTACACACCTAGGAACCTACTGTTGCTCAGTACTGGATTAGAGATTTTCCTACTATATGACCACTGTAATCGATGAGTGCTGGGATAGGTTATTGCTTTCCTATGGCCTTGAATGGGATTGAGTACATAATCAGAAAATTAATGCATGTACTAATTGCTCTATTAACATCTATAGTTCCTCCAAGTTTACTTTCTCGTCTCTCCTACGTATGCTGTTTGTGCTTGAAAATAGGAATGATGTTCAGTTTCTTACTAAAGATAATTTAAAAAAATATTTTAGAACATTCAAGGTTACTTGTAATAGATATATATACTAAGAGGAAAAAAATGCCAAAATGAACTAAAAAAATGCAGTATTAAGATTTCCTAATGGCCTTCTGATACACAACTTTTGGTCCTAATTATAAACCAGTGACCCTGGATCTATGCTGAATGTGTAATGCAGCAGTATTGGCCAGGGTGCAAGAACAGAGTGTTTGCAGCAACTCTCTATCATGGGGTGACTCAGCAGTATTTACACTTCCCCCTAGCGGTAACTGGGAACTACATCAGTATGCTGTTTTTAAAGGTAAATATGTAATTACTTCAATGGCATACTGTTTGCCCTTATATCATGACAAGAAAAGGGAAGTCGTGCCCTAGCACTGAAGCTTGCAACTTTAATAACTGCAAGGCTGAAGAACATTAGCATACCTCTCAACTGTCTCTGATTTAGATTCAAATTTTAACTCTGTCCCACTTAATCACTCTTAAAATTGGTGACTTTTGGAGGAAAGGTGGTGAAGTATACTCAATAAATAATGACAACAATTAAGAGTTATAGATTTCTTTTACTTCCCAAAATGTACATTAATTAACATGCTTTTATTCTGCCAATGTCTCAAGTTAATAGTACTAATTTTTTAAATATGACCATGATTGTCCTTGACTTTTTCTTGGTTTGTCCCTGATTCTGTTGAAATTTGTCCCTAATTGGTTGAGAACTATGAACATTCGGATCTCTTATCCCCTATGGTGAGTCACCTCTGACATATGAGATACTTGTGGTCCTTGCAAAACTACTTGTTTTTTTTTTTTTTTTCTAAACATAGCTGATACCTTAACAACAATTTATTTCTGTTGTAGGAGGCACAGTGTCTCAGTCCCCAGTATTCTGACAGTAATCCATTTTAAAGCTGAGGGGTTAGTGACAGAGTGTGTACTGAGTCACCTTACTTCAGATGCTGTCTGGGATGGGAATAAAAAAAATGTGAAAACAAGGGGAAGAGTTTTTTCACAATTCTGACCCTCCACTGGTGCACTCTTCATTCCACACCCTCAGTGTTAGCTCCTAGAAATGGCACTGTGCCAGTCTACCGAGTGATTGTCAGGGTTCAATTCAAGGAAAGGGAAGCACCCCATGAGGGTATACCAGGAACCAACTAACAGTGCACAGTTCAACCTGCAGAAGTAATAGGGGCATATGCAGTGGGAGGGATGTCTCATGGCAGCCATGACCATGGATGGGATGGAATGAATGACAAAGAGATTGTCGGAGGAAATGAGTTTCTGCAAGGATGTAATGAAGAACATTAAGAATAAATAATCCTCAATAGTCCGCAGATTTCTTCGAAGCAGTTTCCTTGCCTTTTGTGTTTTAATCCTCAGTAGTCTTTGTTAGTCTTTCAAAAAACAAAGTCTAGAGCTACAGGTTATAAAGCCCTTACCCTGGATAATTAAAGGTACACTGGACTATAGTGGGGTTTGGAACTGATGAGCAGATACAATATGTATCCACTAAAAGAAAGGAAAATAAAATAATCTAAAACAAACAAAAGTGGCTAAAAGATGGCATACCACTCAACTCTGATATTCTGGTAAATCACTGCGGATTATAGTCAGCCAATAATGCCAGTTATTAGAGTTTAAACTTCTTATTGTTCAAAAAATGCATTTTGAAGCAAAACCAGTTGTTATTAACTTTTTAAGTGAATTAGAATAATATATAAAACTTATTTCCAATTTTGGGCCTTTGTTTCCCCATTAGTTTTGGCTTTGTCCAGAATTTTTATACAAAGACGTTGCGAAGTATGGAAAGAGGGACAGTTCTAAAAATCACTTTTCTAGTCCTAAAAGTTGCACTGTTAGATATCAGAAAAATAACAGGTGTGTGGATCTAAATACAGCTGCCAAAATTTAAAACAAGTACCATCATATCAGAATGCACATTGGCTATTTAGTTTCATTATATCTGACACTGTTTTTTAACTGCTGTGTAAAACTAAGTGCCCTAGACCTCAAAGGACACTTGAGAAAGGATTTCAGGACTAATTGCTGCTTAGAAGCAATATGTGTCAAGTTTCTAAATATGAAATTACATGGGTTATTTTTTTTAACAAATTGAAGTGGAGTGAGCAAGCATGAACATCAGTAAGGAAACCTGTACACAAATGTACATAAAAGTTTTAAGTTGAAGGGACCGATTAACTCTGGAATTTATATGAAGGTGTAAAGAAAATAGGGAAACAAATCCCTTGTTACTTAGGAAAAAAATACGCAAGGCTGCTTATAACAGGAGTACACGCTTTAGATAATTCATGTTTTATCTTTAGTTATGAGTCCATGAAATGTGTTACTGTTATAAAAACAGAACTCATGAAATCCAGATGACTAAATGCATTTTTATGAATGCTGCATTATCACACTTGATACGGAATGCTTATCCCTTTACCAAAAGTCCTCCCAGTTTATTGCCAGTCTTATGATTAATGATGTGCAGAACAATAATTTAGCCCAACTGTTAACATTTTTCTTTAAACATATTGTCTTTTATTGAATGCAGCTGATGAAATGTTTCAGCAAGCTGGCCAGAGCTAACTGTCTGAAAATACATGCTCTGTAGGCCTGTATAACAAATGACACCACCTACAGCCTAGCAGGAGTTGAAGAAAAACAGGACTTTCTTCATTTCCTGCAGGAGACGGACACTTTATATGAAGCAGCCAAACATGTAAGAAATTTGGTAAAAGATGCCTTTTGTTTTCTGTAAGCAGAGATGCCCTGTTTCTATATGTCTTGCTAATGTTCCCCACCATTAGTTTGAGGTTTCCTAAAAAGTACAGTTCAAAGCACTTTATTAGTGAAATAGAAAACTCTTCTTCTTCAATATAAGCAAACATGACAAATATATAGCCATTTACAGGAACTGGAGCAGTCTCCAGACAGAGACAATCAATAGCAGCTCAGATTGCACTGCTGCATAAATACACACTGAAATGTTTGCAAGCAAACCAAATATAAATCTGCATTCTCTTCCCTACGATGGTATGAACAAATTCAAATAACTAACGCATGGTATTTGCATGTTTTCCCCATGTCTGTATGGATTTTATTCTACATCTCCCAAAAACGTTCTGGCTGTCGGGATATAGCAAAATTGTCTACCTGCATTGCATTTTCCCTTGGCCATGTAGCATATATTGTGGCTGGAAGAAGGTAATGACCAGTTTGCTTACTCTGTTAGTGAATAATAAATAAATGTGCAGAACAATAGCTGTGCTGCACCCTGCCATTTAAATGGCCCAGTACTTACCTCCTAGTGCAAACAGCCAGAATATGACAATTCCTGTGCCTCACCATAATCTATTCATTTCCATGTCTAGAATACAGGCTTTTTCATTTCCCTATTTTGCACCCTTGCTTTTCTTCCTCCCCAAAATCAAACCACATATTTTATAATACTTCAGTTTATCTTCTAGTCGTTCAGTTTTCTTACAATTTGCTATACTTTTTTGCAATATTGATATATGCATCTGTCACTTGTGCAAAGTTTTTTTTTACATATTTGTTTGTTTTTCATTTCCTAGTCAGATAGGCATACCCTTTTGATGTGTTTGTCACAGCATGGGCCCAGAAGCTTAATCAGGAAACCTCCATGCAAAAATAAACAGCATCCACTTTACAGTCAATCTGAAGACTTTAAGTTGCAGACATTGAAGGTCAGTTTATTGCCTACATAACATACAAAAAGGAAGATTATATTTATTGTGTCAACTTGCACATCCAAAATGAATACATTGCATTACCAGCATGTGTCAATCTACACAGAG
Source organism: Protopterus annectens (assembly GCF_019279795.1). NCBI lineage: Eukaryota > Metazoa > Chordata > Ceratodontiformes > Protopteridae > Protopterus > Protopterus annectens. The sequence goes on from NC_056745.1 coordinate 1,093,981,848, forward strand.
AATGGTGTTGAATATCAGGGTCTTCTAATTACTGCCATGCACCTGTAATCTTACCAACTGCAGATGTAGTGCAACAGAACAGAATCATCAAACAGGCTGTTTGGAAAGGGCATATTGGAGCAGTCTGCAAAGTTATATAATGCTACTGGCCATTCACTGCCCCATCCAAGAGCAAATGGCTCCATAGTGCAACATAAAGTCCACATCTGAATCACTGTCATGTAATCTTAGACATTAATGTTGAAATTCAAAATGCAACATCAGAATTACCTTCATCCATAGTTTACCATACTGTGCAGAGATGATTTATCTTATAACCCATCAATAACCTGTACAACCTCTACCTCACAAAAATAATCATGTCTACAGAATGGAAACTTAAACTTAAAATAATTCCAAAAAATACTTCAGTGCAAATTACTTCAGACTCATATCAATATTACTAACCCTAGACAACATATTGAAGAAACTAGTATTCAGTCAATAATAAGAATAAATCTAAACCTACAAATTTCTCCTATGGCATCACCATGGGTTTTGGACAAATAGGAGCATCATGGCAATGCTAAATACCCTAAAAGACAACACACTCCCGAACATGATAAAAGCTCAGTTAACAACATCCCTCTTCACTGATCTTACAAAGAACTGCAATCAAGTTGACCTCAGACTCCTTTTAGAATCTTATTGTAGGAATAATAAGCTCCAATGCATTGCAATGGTTTAAAAACTTCCTAGATAGCAGGCACCTTAAAATCCAAATAGCTACCACATTGTCCCCTTCTGCCCTCCTTATCCAATGAGTTTAACAAGGATCACTGCTGTTCCCAGCACTTTTGTCACTGTTCATTAATAAACTACAACCAGATCTCACTCAATATAACTATTATTTTATACACAAATGACAGGTGGTATACAAAAAAAAAGTGATGCATTACTCAGAGTAGTCAATTTAAAAGAAACTCATCCATAACACCACAAATGTGTTCTTTAGAACCACCTATAAATAAAATCAAGCCCCTAAAAGCTGGAATGTTTTGTGTAATAATGAGAAGGTAACTGAAACAGTTCAGCCGTATAGGTACCTTGGGATCTGTCAGTTACAGATCTCATATTTCAACAGCACACGTTGGTTACTAAGGCCAAAAAAATAAAATAAATCCTCTTATGGTCCAAGAAAACTTCTCATGTCCTCTTCCCAGCAGGAAAACTTACAATAGGGAAAGGAATCCTTCTTCTAAAATGAGAATGCAGGCTCCCATTTACTGCAGCTGAGGCATTTTTTTACGCTTTCTACATAGACATTACCACCATCGTTCTGTACTTTCAAACAGCTTGCATGTAAACTAACCAGCATTATCTCACTTTTCTTTTCTGAAAGCAGACTAACCAAGACAAACTGAGTTCCCTCTTCCATTCTACCCCAACCTACTAACCCCTAATAATAAACCCCACTGTACAGACCATGCTTTTTCAGTGCCAGCAACACACACTTTGGAATGCCTTGACACCAGTCTAAAGTTCATTGACTACTACCAGAAATTCAGACTGCAGGTTAAACACTACCTGTTTAAAGATGCTAAATGCAATTGCTTCCTGAATAGTACTGTCATCTAGGGATTGATTTCAATGAAGAGTTCTCTAGTTAAATTATTACGTTTTCCACTAAAAGTTACGTATCTAGATTTGCTAAATGGCACTTCTCTCAATTAAGGCTCTTCTCTCTTTTCTTTCTCCTTCTAAATGCTTTAATCCCTCCACCCCACAACTGCCCTTTTTTCTTTACAAGTCTTCATTATTTATTTATTTATTTATTTATTTATTTATTTATTTATTTGTTTCCATTTGTTGACTGGGAGTGTCCGACTGGACGTAGGTCCATTTTCAGCGGATGCCCGGGGAGAAAAGCTCCACAGTTAAAATATACAGACAGTAGTTACATTGGATTTACATAGCAATTAACAATTTGATCAACATAGCAATTAACAATTACATAGTTACAGATGAAGAACATAGTACATCAGTAGACAACTAGAATCTTTATCATCTGCTAAGTACATAAGAGACATTAACAATTGTTACAGTAAGAAGTTCCTGCTGTATAATAAGTAGTTAGGCTTATGAACATCAGAGCTTGCTATAATCAAGGTAGTTAGTGGGGTGGAAAGAAAGGTAGTGGGTGGATGGGGTGGGTGATATTAGTCGGGGAGTTGCAAGGGCATAGCCAGCATGTTTTTAGGTGCGCTTTTAGTAAAGTTCTGAAGTGGATGCATGATGGTACGGAGGTAATTGTGGGTGGGAGTTCCATAATTTGGCTATGGCGCAAGAGAATAGTGCTTCTCCAGCAGAGTTATTGGCTTTAGTGACCTGTAAGTGATTTTTGTTGCTGGTTCTTAGTGTTCTGGTGGTGTGATAGGGTTGGAGCAGATTCTGGAATGATGGGACCTTTAGTAGATGGTTTACTAGTTTGTGGGCGAGTGTGAGTTGATACCATTATAGGAGGTGAGGGAGTTCATGCCAGCCCACTCTTACGATAACTTCTGCATACTGTAAATATAATGTCTAGAGACAGTTATTATACTATATAACCTATCTGACTGCATCTCTAGTAATAATAATAATTTTAGGTACCATACATTTATGCTTATCTCCTTAATATTTATTAGATTGGAATGTATGGTTACTTACTCTGTTTGTAACCATGGGCTGAACCTGAAAATGATTCACAGATATTAGTATTATAACCTGATTACCAAAGAAAAATGAAGGAATGAATAAATAAAAAGACAGACAAATAATTAAGTAAATGACTGAACGACTAACTAAAGAAAGAAAGGAAATATGTTTGTTGTATACCAGATCATATTTTGATTATTTCCTTTTAGCTTCACTTGCAGTCCTACAATGTCTGTTTATATCACCCATTTACTAGGATGCCCTGATCTCCTTCTCCATTTATCAACAAGTGAATTCCTAAAACATGTCTTAATATAATTGCAAACAAATTATTTAACTATGTGAAAACAACAATGAAATAAAACATAGTCTTAAACAAACAAGCAAGCAAACGAAATAAACAGGACAGTTTAGAAACAAATAGCAACCTCTGGTCTCCAGGCAAACATAATACACATAAAACTTCAATTCACTGATGTGAATCCAGCCAGCCTGATAGACATGGGCTTCCTGAGGTAGTATAGTAATTGCCTCATGTTTACTGATAACTGCATACTCCTAAAACAAATACAATATGTGAGAGATGTATATACACTATGAAATTGGAATCGAGATTCTCTCATGTAAAAACAAGCCAAACATCACACAGGTTGTCAGCACACAAATTTCACCACTTGCACATAACAAGCACACAACACATAAACCCACATATATGGAGGTACTCACTAGATGCCTACCAAAAGATCAGAGACCTCCCAAGCACAACCCTATTGCACATACTGTAGATCCAGAAGAATCCTTTACATATAATAACACACACACCAGTCTCTCAACTAATAAGCCCTGAAGGCAAAACACCTCAAAACCAAATGTCCTGGTCATAGGTGACTCCATAGCAATATACACAGATGTCCCATTCACCAGCCTGGACAAGGAGAAGGTCACAGCTGCCTGTCAGGTGCCACGATCCATCAAATCACGCATGCACTCAAGTCTCTCCACAACAAGTACCAGTATGACTCTCATAGTCCATGCTGGGATGAATGACTAGAGATGTACCTCTCTGGACTATATGAAGGCAGACATGACTGAACTATCTGATTATGTGTCCCAGGCAGGTATGTCCATAGCCCTAAGCAGAATTCTACCTTCACCCAGAATTATGCTTCAATATAAACAAAAAATGATTTACTTCAGCAATTGTCTTACAAGTTCAGACCTCAAAACAAGCATGAAAGAACCAAAGGTGGAGGTGTATCCATATTCATTAAGGACAAATACCCCTCAAGACTGGTTAAACAATATGACTCTTTTAAGCTACTCCACATACAACTAACTGTAGGTAAAACCCCTCCATATTATTGTTAGCTACAAGTCCCCCACCATGAACCAAGAGAAACACACTGCCTACATGGACCTACTACAGTTACTCGCTATACAGCGAAACACCTGGGTCATGGGTGATTTCAACTATCTCTCCATTAATTGGGAGAAAAAATAAAGTAAAAAACGACCAGGTAGCTCATGGTTCAATGGTTCTGAAGATGTCAAAGTTGATGAATGCAGTTAACTGTGATTTTAATTTTGGATATTAAAGTTTTGTAAGTGAGTTTCGAGCTATGTGGTCATTTTTTATTTTATCTTTTGCTTTTTACATGCTGGATCCAGAGGTTCACTTGTTTTTGTTTGGCATTAATTGGGAGACATATACGAGCACAAACATGCTTGCCCTGAATACAAATGCTCTGGAACAGATAGTCTGTACCCCCCCATTGTGGAGGTACAGATAGTCTGTACCCCCACAAGGGGCTCAAATGCCCTAGACTTAGTAGTCACCAACATGGGGGGGCACTGCACTTCCCCCTGTGTGCTGCCTTCTCTGGTAAGGTCTGATCACAAATCAGTCTTGCTTGAATGATATGATGACCTGACCCCCACACAGGAAAATAATGAAAAATTTTTCCAAAGCAAACTAGCGATGGTATAAATAGTTTTGAACCCCCTGCAAACACAGCAAACATAGACTCATATGCAGAGGTGTACACAAATCCCTTGTATAAGCACTTATACAACTGTATAAACTTGACTGTACTAGCAAAACCAGGTCCTCACAAAAAAACAAGCCACCCTGGTGGACCTCAAGTATAAATACGTTATATAAGAAGAGGAATAAACTTATGTCTAAGAAGAAGAGGGAAATGACTCAGTAGATGAAGAACACCTTCCACAGCTTGAACAAGCACATCAGATATCTTGTAAAGTCCTCTAAAGCTAATTATGAAGCTAAATTAGCATCCCTAGCTAAGGATAATCAGAAGGCATTCTTTAACTATGTCCAAAATCTAAAAGGGAAGGCCCAGCTTTGTATCAAACTAGTAGTGGATGGCCCTGCTCATACTGAACCTGAGAAAATTGCCAACCTGCTAGCTGACAGATTTGGCACAAACTTCACCCCACTGTCCCCATCTGTCATACCCAAAAGCATATCAGCCACCAGTCCTTTACCTAGTATCTCCAAAGAGCAGGTCATAACCCAACTCTCCAAGGCCAAAATCACTGCCTCTATGGGACCAGATAACATCATAGGCTGCTTACTAAACAGCCTTAAATAGGACCTTGCACAACCACTTAGCACCCTCTTTAACCACAGCCTAAGCACTAGCTTTGTTCCAGCAGAATGGAAAACAGCAACAGTAATTCCCTTGCACAAAGAAGGTCTATCAACCAACCCTGGGAAACTATAGACCCATAAGCCTAACCAACGTTATCTGCAAGGCCATGGAAAGGATCATCATGGACCTTATTAACAAAGACATAGATGAACTTAAAACTCTTGACCTGACCCAATTTGACTTTGTTAAGGGTAGATCATGTTTACTAAAAATTGTGGACATTTTTAAAAATGTCACCAAAGCCCTGGATGAAGGTAAAACAGTACATACCGCCTATCTCAACTTAGCCAAGGCTTTTGACACAATCTCCCACTCAGGTATCATTGAGAAACTCTTCCAGCTGGGCATTAACTGATACATCACTAGATGGGTAGCTAACTGGCTCACTGACAGAATGCATACAGTCAAAGTTGGGGATTCCACCTCTGCCAGTAGACCAGTTACCACTGGTGTACCACAAGGATATGTGCTGGGCCCTCAACTGTTTGGAATCTATTTATTAGAAGTCCAGGCAAAATTAGACGGCCTGTGGCTTACCAAGTTCACTGATGACTGCAAACTGGGTGCAGTCATTGAGTCCCTTAATGACGTTAACATATTACAAAAGGGGCTAGCACAAAAGATTGGTGCCAAAGCCATGGACTCAAACTAAATGCAAAAAAGTGCATTATTATCCCCTTTGGCAAAGGGGATGTCCCTGCAAATTAGAGTATGACAGTACCCCTCCCCCAAGCTCAGACCCAGTGGTGTGAGATTTGGGAACACAGGCTGATAGCAACTTAAATTTTGATCACCATGTGTCCACAGTGGTAAGGAAAGCCTTCTATGCTGTGCATCTCATAACTAAGGGCATTGCATCCAGGACTAAGGATGCTATAACTCCTCTGTACTCAACCCTCATCAGACCACTAATAGAGTACAATGCTCCCTTCTGTATGTACCGCACCGGACACATGTAGCAGCTGGAGAGACCACAAAGGGTCCTCACCAAGAAAATACAGGGTCTTCAAAACATGACCTGCGTGGATAGACTGAAGGCCTTGTCACTGTACTGTGTATCTTATAGGCTGCTGATTACCGACTTGTGCCTGGCTTACAAAGCAGTCTCTTACCCTGCCCTAATGGAAAATCTAAACATCTGCAAGTCAAATGGGACAAGATTCACTCACTCTAGGGAACTTAACCTAGCCTGTGACATTAACAGGACATGCTGGACAGATGGATATGTCTCCCAGAGATTGTCACTCGTCTGTAATAAGCTCCCAATTCACATGAAGCAGAGCCCCTCAATGACCATATTTAAGTGAAAGTTGGACACTTGGATGGGGGACCATAAATTCACCCCAGAAGTGGCACATATGTCACTCATGAACAGGGACAGTTGATGCTGATCATTGACTCACAAATATAGGCCATCTAACATGATCAGTTAGGGAATATGGGTATAACATGGTTAGGCTTGTAAAGGCTCCAGGGTCATTAGCCTAGTAACAACCTATGATCCTATTCCTATGATCTTATGATAGCAACAGCTCTATCATTTACAAGTTATGGTCTTTACAGTTAGAAGTGCAAACAACTGACCTTGATAATCATGCCAACAACTTATCAACCTCAATACTCCAATGTTGTTTCATATGTTACTATTGTTCTTATAGTCAATGCTCACCCTTTACCTGTGGCTGGAAGGAGTAGCCATGGGTGTAGACTCTGCTATGCAGTGGATTTGGCTCGAATATGAGAATTTGACACTAAGTTTCTCAAATCAAGTCTTAACATAGCAAAAGTTGCCTGTTACACACAATCTAATGAAGTTGCTATAAATAAGTGTACTCACCACCCCTTCAAATAAACCTTGAACTTAAATATATCAACATCATGATTGCACTACATCAGGGAGGGGATAACAATTTCCTAAAACAGTGCAACTGACTCAACTCTTGTCAAATACTTTTTTAAATCTAACACAACTAAGCAAGTGAATACTGAGCAGCTATGTACTAGTAAAACAGCGTGACAAATGAATCTGACCTGGCATATTTTAAGAAATGCATTATAGTTACCAGGTTGGATACCCAGACAGGAAATAAGATTGGTTCCCCAGACTGATAATTTTTGCCTCTGAACTTGTAATGGATTCTTGCTCATTTTGGTTTGTATGTAGTACTGTCTTTATCATAATTTAAAATCCAGAATATCAGCAATGCTATAATATTTAAAGGTAGCTCCACAAAAGTGTGAATCCCATACCAAAGTATATGTACGCACTGCTATAATTTATTTCTAGTTATGACAGACCACTGAGTCTGAAAACTGCTGATGTCTTGAAGAGTGAATGTCTTGATGAGAGGGCTATATCCATTCTGCATGGGGGCTGCTTGAATGAATGGCATCTACTATGCTCATACTGTATACCAAGGTAGTACCCGATACTCCACAGTCATGGGCAAAACTGACTGAAAAATATTTATGTCTCAGTGCCTATGGCTGTGTATAGTCCAGCATTCATATATAGGTAAAGACTGAATTTGCATACAGTGTGTGATACCATTAACTGCTGCATTGTCACTGGTTTGGGCACAGCATGTGGTTTGGATGAAGTAGCAAGTTAGACTGCACACTGCAGACTCCAGACAGGGATATTTTCTGACACTGTATAAAAGTAACACTTTTGATGATTTTTGTATCCACATCTCTGTTAGTGTTGCCCAACTGTGTACTGCAAGGCAACACAACAAGCAGACAGGAAGATGGACTGACTGATACTGACTAATAAAAGCAATCATAACTATATTTAGGGATGGGGGACAGTATTGCATTGCTGGATGGTTAAAGAATCCCAGATGTTTCCACATTACCTACTTGGTCTAATTATAATATACCTGCCCAAGTCCAGGTACACCACAATGAATGGACAGTTAAGCAGCTATTGGAGGGTGTTTTGAATTGCATAGAGGTGTGGTGTATATATGTTTTACATGAGCTCCAGCTCTAATCTTATTCAGATCCTGTTTATGAATCCTATCCCAGGTTTTATTTTAACACATAGTGCTTATCATGATAAAGCAATGTGTAACTGCCAAGACAGGACATGCAATGCTACTGACAGAGATGACAGGAACTATTGTGTTAGAAATGAAGACAAACATTTAATTCAGGGATCTTCTTCTCACACCCAAGGCTGTGGAGACAGATTACAAGGGAGTTTGGAACACAAGTGTACATCTGAAACTTCAACAGTTTGTCATTCTTACCTTGTGAGACAGAACTACCTGGTGGAAAACAATATTTGTGTCTGTTTATAACGGAGGTGGGGTATCAGAAGTTGGAAATACTAAAAGGCATTTCTGGGCTTTCCAGACCAGCTAACTTCAAACTATGTCTCCTTTGACTAAGGATGAGGAGAAGGCAGTCCATCTGTGTGACTAGGAAGTAAGGCCTTTGTCCCTTAAACACTGAAGTGAGCTTTGGGGGTTACTGTTAAAATTTAGATGACCACAAATGCAGGCATGGGAACAGCAAGATTAACAGTGCAAACAAAGTAAATATATACTAAGCCAGGAGAGTGGTACTTTCAAATACTACTCTTAACCCAAGTTACACAAAATAGAGTTGATACATATAAATACCAAGGGTGTATAGTCTCCCCATGTCAGAGGTGCAAGAAGGTGAAGCCCTGTGGAAACAGTATTTTAAGGGAATTATATCAAATTTCAAGAGTTGTTCTTTTCTCTTGGCCATTGCACTTTATTTTTCACATAGGGAGGCAACACATTTACAGGTCTGAACTTTTGATTTGGAGCTATGTGCTGGCCTTGGCAATCATGCACTCCTTATCCAAGTTCTGTGACACTGAGGGATAAATCCTTGACTATGATCTAGACAAACTGAGTTTGAATAATGTCTCAGGTACTGGAAGAGCCAGGCAAGAGAAGGTGAGAATAAGCAGCTGATGTCTTCTCACCCATTCTAGGTGAGGGGAGTAGTTGTTCCAATCAGCCAATCTCCACCATGCAAAGAGTGCTGAAAAAGCCAGTACCAACAGCATGGGCGTGGTGACCTCAGGCCATGACATAGCCTTCATTAGCATGTGAACAGAAGCAAGCACACTCACATGGTGGGTAGTTATACATGCTTGTGCACATTAATGTATGTTTGAGAGATTCTAAGCATTTACCCTAAATTAATTTTGTCTAAATTTCGAGTTTATTCATTTGGTCTAAGTAAATTTGGTCTAAACTCATTTGGTCTAAATGAATTTGTTGTAATTTTGAATTTTAACTATTACACTAATGCTTGTTTCAAAGAATAATGTATTTTGAAAAAGAAAAGTTAGTTTTGTTATACTAGTATAAGTGAATGTTGGGTTAGGCTCACTTACACAGCTATAGGCATGCTGGAATGTGGGTCCTCTTTCTGATAGCTCACACAGTGGGTTACAGATGTTTGCTGTTTTCCCCACTGTTGTGTGATACTGGAGTTGGAATATATAATTAGCAGGGGGTGTGGGGTCTATGCCCTCCCCCCACATGAGGAGTGTAGGGGATACTTGCCTTCTGCAAAAGCACTGTAATTTTCTGATGTTGTTTTAATGTTTTTCAGAGTTTTGAGTTTTACATTAAATGGTTTAGACATATTGAATTTAGGTGACCTGATTTTAGATTAATCAATATAGAACCTGTTTGACCACTTTGAATGGAGTCATTCACTAAAATCTGATGGAAAACTTGTATTATGGCTGTGATTTTTACTCAAACAACAAGCCACTATTTTGTGTTCTGTGTTCTCATACCCTTTTCATACACAAACTTACAAAATAAAAAGAAAGCAGATAAAGACCACCTGTCCCATGTAACTGGTCCATACTCATATCCAGTTGGATAAGCTGCAAATCCTGATTACATAACTCTGTCACTGGCAGTACTAGTCCCATCCAAGATATGACAACTGTGATCCCTTTTATCCTTTTGCTGACTGCTGCTTGGTGACCACCTGCTGAACAGAACAGTAAGCTATGGTTCAAAAGAAACAATGTGTATGCTTCCTAACTTCTCTTAGCACCTCTGTAGTGTTTATACTGATCATTTCACTGCACTCATGTGCTACATACATACCATATGTGCTAGCTGCCAGGACTCATTCTGCAACCTAATAAAACTCCCAGCAAAAGAATAAAACTGTAAGAAGGTGAGAGAGGGGACATGACATGTCAGTACAACATAAGAATAAACAAGCACTGGTCAGTGCCAAATACTGGCTTGCACTGCTAACAGACTGCAATGAACGAAGCATGAGGCAGTATGACAGTGGATTACAGTAACAACCATCATACAAATTTGTGGTGCAAGAATTAATTATGTGGAGTGATAATCTGTCCATCTCAAGGAGGGTTTTCACATTCATTTATATTTGGGTCTGTATGCGTATCCTGCTTGATTTAAAAAAATAGATATTTGTGTTTTTTGTTTTCCTGATGCTGCTTAACATATCAGCCTAAATTATGCTGAACAAATGTGCACATACCTTATGCATGCTACAAATAGAATAAAGCAGGATATACATTGGAAAACAAGAAAAAACTGAAACTCATACAGAGTTTGACCACAGCAAGATATTACTTCTCCCAATTAATTTTTATACTTTGGCTTGCATCATGTATGCAACCACAGAACTCCATTTCTCACCCTGTCGTTCCACCTAATATTTTTTGCAGCCTGTTATTATTACATACCCATGTGCAGCAGTGGCAAATTCTTTCATTTTTATCATTTGTTAAACAAGTAAGTGGACTGTTTCATGGATATTTCAGTCATGACCAAGGGTAGAAGTAAATATATTACAAATCCCAACAATATAGTATAGGCAATCATGTGGTATGTTTCGGATAGGTGTGGGAGGCTTGGCACCTTTACAAAACTCACATAGATGCATACAGTACATGTGAATACACAAAAAGGGTGACCAGAAGTGAAGAATAAACCCCAGATATTAGCATATTTATCTCAGTGAGATTACAATGCACTTTCTAGCATAGATTGTGCCAGGGCAACAGCTACCTCTATCCTACAGATACAGCATTAAATGATTTCATTAAAAGAGCAAAGACGGACTTCAGAATGAAGTGTTGGAAGTGTTTCAGTCAGCTAATGGATGCTGTTTCCTTCAGACCACCCCAAGTAGTAAAATTCATCAGCCAGATTTAACTGAAGAAATGTGAAAAATGACCGAAAATACAGATAGCATTCCCTTACAGTTTTTCTGATTATAGCATATTTTCTCAGATCTGCTCAGATTGGCTGCTTGGAAGACAATGATTTTTTTCCCCTGTAATTAGATTGCTGTTTAATCTACTAATAATAAACCATGTTAGGAGCCAGATTCACACATTCATGTGTGTTTGACTCTGGAGAAAATGTGAATGCATGTTATTGATGTTAGAGTATTTAGCTAAAGGGATCAACTGATGTAGATGACCACTGAGCAATGTCAGTTCAGATACTTTAGAAACCTTTCAAACCATTCCTTGATGCCCCAGCCAAAGGCTGACTGATGACAAGATATGTTTGTGGTCCTGGCAATAGTAGTAAAAAGAAGGTGAGAGTTGTTATATCCAATTATTACTCCCCCTTCAACAACTTCTCTAGGGTTACAAAGTGGGAACCTTCTGATTACACAGACAGCTCCAGTCTGGTTATATATTTTCTTTAGTGACTATATCTATATAATCTGAAAAAAATATAAGATCAAGACCGAAGTTATAAGCTCTGAACAGGAATAAATTCATTCTGCACTTAAACACCCAGGATGTGGTGTGTGTCATAGAATCAAATAACATGATTTTTATTTTGTTTTGTCTAATATGACTATTACATTGCAGAAAAAGTCATTACTCATGGAAAGCATGATATTTTCATTTGAGTGAATACCTGCTAATGAGCACAATGTCATCTACTCAGAGTTTGGAATTATATCCCTCAATATTATATTATAAGCTGTTAATAAAATGGAGAATGGCATAGCTTATTTATTTATTTATTTATTTATTGATCAGCATTTGTTGACCAGGATAGTCTCACTGAACACAAGCCCCTTTTCAGTGGAGCCCCATGGAGGAAAGCCCCACACAAAATGCATACATTACATTTACAAAAGGGTACAGTAAGAAAGAGGAGTATATGTCTAACAAAACCAATACAAACAACTATCAGTTAACGGTTAGAAGACAAGAAATGCATGTGATACCAACGAGTAAGTGGTCTTAATAATGAAGCCAAAAGAGAAAAGAAATGATAAAATACCTTGAGCATTAAGAAAAGCTTAGTAGAGCAATTGCAGTACTGAAATATGTTATTTGCATTGTGCATGTTACAGATATGGCTGCAGGCCTTAATTAATCAGCAAGATGAGAGAAACAGTGAAATATGTGTGAACAATTAGCAGCAAATAAGTAGGACAACTGCAGTATACTGTAAATTATTAACATTTGTTTCAAAGTTTATGTTTGCTTATAGCATTTATAGGTGAGTGATTTAGCTGCTATATAAGAAAGAAGGACAGGGTAGTCTGAAGTAATAGAACAATGGTGGTTTGCAGATGGTGGGCTACTGAGTTGTTGTAAAATTAAAATGGATTGTGAAGTTTAGTAGAATACTAGTAAAAAGAAGCAGATACTCTGAGTTGAAAGAATAACAGTGAAATAAGTTTGATGAAGTCTATGGGAAAGTTGGTTTAATGGCAGAGTTTATAGAAAAGGTATGGGATGGGTACCTGGAGGGGATTCATAGAAAGACAGAAGGTAGCCAGAAGTGGGTACATTAAAGAATGTCAGCAATAACTGAATGTGGTTGGGAATTTATGGCACTTGGAGAATGAAGTTAAGCTTCTACAACAGATCCTTGAAGAACAGCAAAAAATACTTCTAAAGTTAATGATTACATACTGTTAAGTCTGACTTTAAATGACCTCTTGGCAATATGGCCACAACATCAGACAATCTCATCAAAAGAACAGATCAGTTCATAGGCTCATAGGTAGGCACTAGGCTATCAGCCCTGGGGCCTATACAAGCCCAGTCAAAAAGGTACCCTGGCTTTTTCCACCCAAGAAAATAATTTTCCTGTGCCACTGTCGAGCAGAGCCACAGAGGTGATCCCCAGGGTGAATTTCCTATTTCCCATCCAATCATCAAGATTTTTCTTGAAGAGTGCTAATGAGGAGCTTTGTTTGATATAGATAGGTAGTTTATTCCAGAGTATGGGAAGTCTCTGGGACAGGAATCTATCCCTCCAGCATGTTCTGTTTATTGTGGTGACAAGGTTTAGGTCCCTAGAGTGTGTAGCTCGGATGGATTGGGATTTCTTTAAGTGGAGCATGTCCAACAGCTCTGGGTTTGACATAGCTTTGTATGTTAGGCAGAGATCATCTCTGAGTAGGCAATATGCGACGGAATAAAGCTTGAGTTTTTTGAGACGGCCTGAGTAGGGCATCTGTTTGAGGCCGGTAATCCTCTTTGTGAGGTATTTCTGCGGCCTTTCCAGTTGTTGTAGATGTCTTGTGAGGTACATACCAAAAGGGGCGTTGTACTCTATAATGGGTCTAATGAGTGATGAGTAGAGGGGAACAATGACCTCTTTTTTTCTGGATGAGAAACCTTTTGTGATGAGGTGCGCCATGCAGAAGGATTTCCTGACTACTGCGGCGATGTGATTAACAAAGGAGAGATGATTGTCCATCTGTGTCCCAAGGTCTTTTATCACACTTTCGGTGTTAAGCATACTACCGCCTATGTTGTAGTTCATGGGTACAGAGTTTTTACCAAAGGGGATGACAATGCACTTTTTAGCATTAAGCTTGAGGCCATGGCTTTGACACCAGGCATCTGTCTCAGTGTGGCCCTTTCGTAGGATGTCCACATCGTTAGGAGTTTCAATTATGGCTCCTAGTTTGCAGTCATCTGCAAACTTTGTTAGCCAAAGACCTTCTGTGTTAGCCTGTACTTCAGAGAAGTAGATACCAAACAGGAGGGGACCCAGGACTGAAGCCTGTGGTACTCCACTTGTCACTGGTCTGAAGTCAGATTTGGAGTCTGCTACTTTCACAGTGTGGGTTCTGTCAGTGAGCCAGTTGGCAACCCATCTTGTGACATAGGGATTTATACCTAGTTTAGCGAGTTTATCTATAATTCCAGAGTGGGGGATGGTGTTGAAAGCCTTGACAAGATCTAGATAGGCTGTGTGAACCACCTTACCCTTGTCTACGGCTTTGGTGACTGCTTCAAAGAAGTCTATCAGGTTTAGGAGACATGATCTGCCTTTTACAAACCTGAACTGGGTGGGATCCAGAGTTTGGAGATTACCAATGTCTTTGTTTATAAGTTCCATGATGATACGTTCCATGGCCTTGCAGACCAGGCTCATCAGGCTAATGGGGCGGTAGTTCCCGGGGTCTGTGGTGGCTCCCACCTTGTGCAGTGAGATAACCATTGCTGTGTGCCATTCAGCAGGCACAAAGCCTGAGGTGAGGCTATGATTGAACATGGTACTTAGTGGGGTGCCAGTTTGTTCTGTAGTTCGTGCAGAACGCAGCCTGGGATGTTGTCTGGTCCCATGGATGCTGTGTTCTTGGCTTTGGAGAGTGAGGTTTTTGCCTGTGCAGCCGTGATTACAGGAACTTTGCATTCTTCCGGTATAGAGATGGGCTCTTTAGGGGGTGAGAGCGGGGTAAAGTTAGCACTGAACCTATCTGCCAGGATGTTGGCAATATCAGTTGGGTCTGTATATTCAGTGCCATTGTGCTGTAACTCAGGGCAGATCTGAGTGCTGCCATTGAGATTCTTGACATAGCTATAGAATGCTTTGTGGTTGTCTTTAGAATCAGTGGCGATTTTGTTTTCGTAACCAGCTTTGGAGGATTTTACCAGGGATTGCAGCTTCTTACTGAGGTTGACCAGGGAGCTCCTCCACTCGTGGGATTTTACTCTCTTTTGCAAGAGTTTCTTTCTTCTGTTGTACAGTTTGTTTATGGCAGGGGACCACCAGATTGGCTTCCTTTTTTTGGAGGATAGCATCTTGGTTCTGTTTGGGATAGCACGATCCATGCACTCATGCAAGTGCTTATAAAGTGCAATTGTGTAGGAATCAGTAGTTGTAACTGTACCGTCCATCTGCATGGGTGTCATGAAGTTCACCACTTCTATCTTAAGAAGCATGAAGTTGGCTTTGGAGAAATTTTTTACTATGGTTTCCTTAATGGGGGGTGGAGGCAGAATGTGGATATCTAGGGTAATTAGTTTATGGTCGGATCAGACCAATGAGGCATTGACTTCAGGTGTGGAACACTGGTCACTCATATTGGTAATGACTAGATATAGGATATTGTTGCCTTTGGTGGGGGTGTGGATCCAGGGCATTGGAGTTTATGAATTCCAGAAAGCGCTGAGTGAAGGAGTTGGTACATGAGTAATTTTCCCAGTTAATGGTGGGGTAGTTGAAATTGCCCATTATTATGGTGTTTGGTTGAACCCTAATATTTTCCAGTACATCAAGAAAAGAGGAGTGGGAATCCTGGGGCATGGTGGGTGATCTGAGGAAGCTACAATTTGGACTGCAGTTTTGCCCAGAGTTAGTTGCACTTGGATAACCTTGGCTGCATTATGCTGAGCAACTAGACTGGAGGTGTGGATATCCTTAATGAATATGGACACACCTCCGCCTTTGGTGTTCCGGTCCAGGTTACATGGCCGAAAAGTGTGGTATGAGTTATAGCCAGGTAGTGCAGGGGTGCTCTCTGCAGCCTTTAACCAGGTCTCAGTCACTGCACAGATATCAATGTTCTCCATTTTAAGGAGTGCCTCGAGTGAGTGCATTTTGAGATTTAGACTTCTAGCATTGAGTAGCATCACCCTCAGTTTTTGCTTGCCTGTTCCTGTTACAGTGGTGAATTTGTCATTTGAACCTTGCCTAAAAAAGATACTATAGGAGTGGCAAGAACCTTAGCCAGTATCTGGAATCCCAGGGGTGACAGGTGCAGGCCATCTCTGGCAAAGCATCGTGGTCTGTCGCCATGTCATCCCAGGCAGACAGATACTGGATCCCTTTAGAATGGCACCAGAAGCTTAGCCAATTGTTGAAGTCAATCATTTTGTCCTTGTACTGCGGCATCATTCTGGGTGATGGCAGAATGCTACTCAGGGCTAGGGTCATACTTGCCTGGGCTACAAGATCGGAGAGCTCTTCCATGTCTTTTTTCATGCAGTTCAGGGAGGTACATCTCAGGTTGTTCACACCAACATGGACAATGACAGAGTCATATTTGTACTTGTTGTGGAGTGACCTGAGTGCGTGGGTTATGTGGCGGATCCTGGCACCCGACAGGCAGCTGACAGTAACCTTCTCCTTGTTTAGCCTGGTGAGTGGGACATCTGTGTGCCTGACTACAAAGTTGCCTATGACTAGTGTGTTGGGTACATTGATTTGCCTTATTGGCTATGGTTGAGTGGCACACTGAGTCTGCGGGTTATGTGTCATTTGGGTTATGTTGGAGGGTGGAGGTTGCTTGCATTTCTGCTTTGGAGGTCTCTGTTGCTTGAGTAGATTATTATTGAGAGCCTCCGCGAATGTTTTTGTGTTTCTATGTGTGGATTTTGGTGGTGCAGATTTAGTGAGACTATGTGATGAGTGTGGTGTGGTGCAAGGGTTTACCTTCTCCTCTTGACTGTCAAGTTCAGTCTTGATTGGAGACAGCTTTACCTCCAGTTTGGCTAGATAAGTGCATCTCTCACAGGTTGTAGTGTTGGGTGGTAGAAAGAGAGGGCTGTCTGTGTACATGAAGCAATTTCTACATTACCCCAAGATGCCCAGATTCATCAGATAGACAGGATAGAACACTGGGCGCTGACCCTTGGACATGCCTGAATAAAAAAACTATTTTCCTCTAGATAAGTGAGGAAAGTGAGTACAAGAGCTGTTTTTCTCTAAGCAAGTGAGGAAAGTAAGTACCAAAACTGTTTTCCTCTAGGTAATGAGGAAGGTTGAGTGCTGTAGTAATTAGTAGGTTATTTAGTGCTTATAAGTTCTGAACAAGTGCTGATCATGAATAAGCAAATTCAAGTGCTAAAGGTAAGAATCTGTATCTGGACTAAACTAGTTACAGGAATGGGGGGAAACAAGTGGAAATGTGGGCTTTTAAATCAGAAAATTGAGAGAGATGGAAAAACTGCCCAAACGGCCAATAACTACAATTTCTGGGCCAGAACCACTCCTTATGTGGTAGATAGGTTACCTAGTACTTACCACTTACACTGATAAGCTTGAAGGCTTCCCTCCAACACAGAAAGCTTGGGGGGGCCTCAGAAGCTTACATACAGTCCTGGATAGAGCAAATCTGAATCTGGACTACACTAGTTACAGGAAAGGTTTTTTTTTTTTTTAATGCAGGCTGTGATAAACCACATCAATTTATTTTGGTTTACCTTTATCTACAAAACCCATCAAGAATGAAAATACCCAGGTTCATTAACAGGATACCAGCAAGACAGGTAAGAGCAGTCAAAGTATTGCATCCAGCCCAGAATGTATGACATCTCTCAAAAGGGACTGAATGAATAATTCGGTAATCTGCACTTCAACCATCACAATACTTTCCACTTATCCAATAGCAGCCCATAACAGGACAGCAAACAGTAAAATTTCAATTAATTAAAAAAAGTCTTTAGATGTAGGCACATAAGTACTTTTTTCAGACAAAGAGGACTGTAATGGTGATTAGGTATAAACTATTGACATTAGTCAAGCAGGTCACAATAAATTATAGTTATCTTTCAGAATACTAGAAACAGATATCCTCATAAAAAGTCATACTGCCAGGTAATTTGAGTTGAAGCTTTCATACCTGCATTTGAGTTGTTCTCACAAAACAGTGGGAATAGTTGAATCTTCTAAGACCATGACCTGTACCATACCTAAACAACAAAATGGCAATGCTTCCCTGAAAACACAGACTACATCAATGGAATATGTGATATGAAGCCATAAACATGTGCCAAAGGCTTATGTCTCAATTTGCAGACAGCTACTTAACTCTCTAGCTATTTATTAGCTGATTGATTTATTGCTATTTCAGGGGATAACAAGGAATAAGATTCTAGACTGCACAACAACAAACTTACATGAATTGCATACAGCAATGATACGCTTCAAACAGGTTAAAATCACCTTGAGTTGCAGTGATATATACATTGTTGCTTGTGGTAAGCTTAAGTGCTATGAGTCAATGACACCATTCATTTCGTCATTTGGGAGGTATGGCAATGCGTACTTCATTCTGCACTTTCTCTTTCTAACAAACACCGTCATGCAGCCTCATTTAAATCATGGAACATTGGGAAGTCTCTTGAGAAATATCCTGCCATGATGCATCTCCTTCTGAAGTGTGAATGTTTGCAAAAATAGAAGCAGAAAATTCATCAATGATCTTTTTCCATGCTGGCTAACTTCCAGTATCTTTCATCTGCTGTTTTTTTTTTACTCTGGTATAGTCTTCATAAATGATTTTGAAAGAATTAAAGTATCATGGACTGAATTCACAGAAGTCAACTTTGAATCAGATCTCCAATGCAAGCAAAACAGTGTGTTCGGTTTTTGACATTATTTTAATGCATGATCTATTTAATCTATTTTTGTTTGCTTGTTTTTTTCAAGCTGTAATCACTCCCAATCTTTGACTCATGTCACAGAAGGAGCACCATCTAAACAGTCCAAGGAAAACACTTTCATATAACAAACTTGACTGCACTCTGTTGTACATAGTGATTCATGTAGACAACACAGGAAAATGAAATATATTAATTCATAATATTCACTGCATTAACTTAATTTATCTTCATACTCAACACGAGTAGCATTATATGATGAACTGTAATATCGATCAGAAAAATAGCACCTGATAAGTCTGTAGGATAAATGTAGGATAAATGATTACCCACTTTCAGTCTTACTGACTCCATCCAAATGATAAATGAAATGACTCAAAAAGGTTTCATGGCTCAAATGCAAAAATATTAATGTTGAATTTGTGCAAGTCCATGTCCAGTGGGTAAAGATGAAGAGTAACTGAATTTAGGAATGCACAAGCCAGAAGGAATACCATCCTTATGGTGACTAGGGAGTGGGAAAACAAGCTGTCAGATAATGAAGACCTGCAGATTATGCAGTGAATAAAGAACAAACCATATGGGATACAGTCCTTACCTACACTTAGGATCTATGCTTCTTAATGACTGTTTATCCTCCTCTTTCATCGTGCACAGTTAACTAGTATAGCATATCATAAAAGTCCTCTGATGTAAGGCAAAAAAAATATCCAGACATGCAGGCAGAATTCTAAACAGATGGATAGGACTATATGTTAATTTCTTGTAAATTATATGTTAATTACTTATAAATTAACATCCAAAACAAAGCACCTAGGAACCAGCAAAACGAAGCCACCAACACAGCGTAGATAGGAGCAAAAAAGCTTTGTTTTATTTAACGGTGCAAAACACCACGTTTTCATCCTAGTGTGTTCAGGACTTCATCAGAAATGAAAAATACATTGTATTCCCACCTTACATACCTCCTTCCTAATTACCTCGTAATGATAATTAGTCCAAATTAAAGGAAATAAACCATAAAAATGTAATAATATGTAATTAAAACACTCATACTAAAATTGCTGTGACATTTGTTCAGTAAATACAATACTAATCCATTCTAGTCAACACATCCCTCAACATTGGTATAAAAACATAAGATCGCATAGTAAATATAATAAGTGTTTCAGAACAATTGCACATAAATCCACAATAAACAAGTACCTATACATGAAGGCAAAACAAACATGTCACTTCCACCCCCCATATTGGATAAGAACTTAATAATGCATATGTATACATAATGAAATAAGAATATCCTAAAAAATAACCTAACAAGGTAGAACATTTCATATAACTCAATGTTATGTTTGTTTTTTCATTTTTAATATGTATAAAATAAATTATGTAAAAATTGGTTATGTAAGGAATGCTCTTAACCTGTTCTTTGTTAGAGCTTGGCAGATCTTAATTTGAGAACTCGTACCAGTGAAACATGTTCGTTAAGTCCTGGGGGCTTATTCGCTTCTAATCTTAACTGCCAGAGAAGTTCTTTAAACCTAATGGTAGTCTCCTATGCCCCCCCCCCCGTGGGTCTGTCTCAACCTTTTCTATTACAATGAACCCAAAAACAGCTTCTGTGCATTCTTTACTGTGCTTGTACAATGCATTGTTTATATCACATTTTTAATATCATTCATGTGTTGATATATACATTGCTTAAGTTTCCTGTTGGTCTTTCCAATATAGAAAGAACCACAGGTCTTACATATAGCAACGTATATGATAGCAAAAGTGTCACAATTACAGTAAAAATTGGTTGCCAATTTTGTTTTTCTGCCTATCAAATCCACAGAATCCCCCTGTAGAGCTTGTGTGCATTGTGCACAGGAACCACATTTATATGTACCCTTCTTGCGTCTAGAATTGTTCACCTTGTAGTTTTCCAACATTTCTTTTATATTTCTACCCTTTCTATAGGTGAACCTAAGCAGATTTTTAAATAATGGGTCCAAATCTGAATATCTCGCAAATCTCTCCCAGTTTTGTGAAATTATGTTTTTAATGCAACAGGCATTACTACTAAAATTCAGTATAAAGTTACAATTCCATTCAGTTTGGTTTGTGTCATTGTTTGCTTCTCAATGGTTATTCTGCTCTGGCTTACCCAAATTGTTTCCAAACCTACCTTTTCTTTCCTTCAAAATTTCACCTTCCACTTGCTTTAGCAACTCTATAGGATACTTTCTTTCCATGAAAATAGCCCTTAGTTTACTGCTCTCAATAACATAGTCTTGATCATTAGAGGTCATTCTGCAACTCCTAATAAACTGACATTTCACAATCCCCTTCTTTTGACTGAAGGGGTGTCCATAAAGCAAGTGGAAGGTGAAATTTTGAAGGAAAGAAAAGACAGGTTTGGTCCAATTTTGGGTAAGCCAGAGCAGAATACCCATCGAGAAGCAAACAGTGATACAGACCAAACTGGATGGAATGGTAAAGTTATACTGAATTTTAGTAGTAATGCCTGTTGCATTAAAAACATCATTTCACAAAACTGGGAGAGATTTGCGAGATATTCAGATTTGGACCCATTATTTAAAAATCTGCTTAGGTTCACCTATAGAAAGGGTAGAAATATAAAATAAATATTGGAAAACTACAAGGTGAACAATTCTAGACCCAAGAAGGGTACATATAAATGTGGTTCCTGTGCACAATGCGCACACATTCTACAGGGGGATTCTGTGGATTTGATAGGCAGAAAAACAAAATTGGAAACCAATTTTTACTGTAATTGTGACACTTTTGGAATCATATACGTTGCTATATGTAAGACCTGTGGTTCTTTCTATATTGGAAAGACCAACAGGAAACTTAAGTGACATATATATGAACACATGAACGATATTAAAAAATGTGATATAAACAATGCCTTGTACAAGCACAGTAAAGAATGCACAGAAGCTGTTTTGGGGTTCTTTGTAATAAAAAAGGTTGAGCCAGAACCACGGGGGGGAACATGGGAAACTACCATTGAGTTTAAAGAACTTCTCTGGCAGTTAAGATTAGAAGCGAATAAGCCCCGAGGACTTAACAAACATGTTTCACTGGTACCAGTTCTCAAATTAAGATCTGCCAAGCTTTAACAAAGAACAGGTTAAGGGCATTCCTTACATAACCAATGTTTTACATAATTTATTTTATACATATTAAAAATAAAAAAAACAAACATAACATTGAGTTATATGAAATGTTCTACCTTGTTAGGTTATTTTTTTAGGATATCCTTATTTCATTATGTATACATATGCATTATTAAGTTCTTATCCAATATGGGGAGGGGTGACATGTTTGTTTTACCTTCATGTATAAGTACTTGTTTATTGTGGATGTATGTGTAATTGTTCTGAAACACTTATTATATTTATTATACGATCTTATGTTTTTATACCAATGTTGAGGGATGTGTTTACTAGAATGGATTAGTATTGCATTTACTGAACAAATGTCACAGCAATTTTAGTATGAGTGTTTTAATAACATATTATTACATTTCTATGGATTATTTCATTTAATTGGGACTAATTATCATTACGAGGTAATTAGGAAGGAGGTATATAAGGTGGGAATATAATGTATTTTTAATTTCTGATGAAGTCCTGGTCACACTAGGACGAAAACATGGTGTTTTGCTAAGTTAAATAAAACAAAGCTTTTTTTGCTCCTATCTATGCTGTGTTGGTGGCTTCGATTTGAGGGTTCCTAGGTGCTTTGTTTTGGATGTTTATTGGTTGTGTTCAAAGCACTTTTTTCTTTCATTTTTCTGGTACTTGTAAATTAATCTCAACAGCTGATGGAAACTAAGTCAGTCATGCAACACAGTGTACCTAAATCTTGTCCAAAGAAGCTTGCTGACCTTTAAAAGTTAAACCTATCTCATCGAAAAAGAGCCAGCATGAGAAGACATACAGAAAGTGAGTAACAAAGAGACCACAGTTCAGAAGCACTAAGCTAAATTATCTTGCAGGACAGATGCATAGTGGGGCTATAGTATATGTTATTTCATAGCTCCAAGGTCTGAGGTTTAATCTACACCTATCTATACTGTCTGTGTCTAGCTTGACTGTTCTTCTCATGCTCGTGCGAGTTTCTCTAGGTACCCCAGTTTCTTCCTAATGGTGTGTTAATTGGGTTAATTGGATACTTTACACTCTCTAAGCATATCATCTTTTCCCATACTGCCTGAGTCATGCTACCAAATATCAGTCCTCTCGCCTAACAAAAGATTAAATAATTTAAAAAAGATATTCATACAGTCACAGTTTAGAGAACAATCACGCACAATTAATGGGAATAATCCGATATGCAAGACAAAGCACATTATCAGGAGCAAAACATTTTTCAAATCATAGTATGCAATCTGTCGAGTCAGGGGTGTGACTTAAGCTAGCACTACTACTATTTGTGAAAGTTTGATTCTTTGCTGTGTTTACTTAAATATATATATCTACCTGTACAATCTAATAGCTGTGGTAATGGTCTATGATAAACATAGATCCTGATGAACTGAGATGGAGTCCCATTATCTGTTCTTGCATACCAAACCATGACAGCACATTCAAGGACAAAAAAAAAGGTTACCCATGAAAGACAGCAACTATGTATTTCTACTAGACCAATTAAACAAAAGAAGTAAGACTCGTATAGAAAAAATTCACCGTAGAAGTATTTTCTATATTCCATTCAGCGTATTTAAGTCCATGCAGTGCTAAAACTCTTTTATTACTTTTTATGTTCTGCCATTTAGAGCCTTCTAGCAAAATGTTAATACAAAATTTAATAAGTGGGATGGCTGAATGTGCTTTAGTATGCTAAACGGATATCTATGTGAGATAACTATTGTACATTTTACTCATTTAAAAGGTATTTTACAGTATTGTGACTGAGACTCTTCCCATTATAACAAGATGATTATCATTAACAATCTGTCTGAAATGTGATTCTTTTCTTACCCTTTGCTCCTGTGATGAATCACATTTGAATTAGTTCATAGAAGGTAATATGCTAACTACAATTGGCTATAAATAATAATACTTCATGTCATGCACTCTCCACAGTGGAATACAGCATAACATTACACAAAAATGGCCTAAACTTTGCTGAAGGAATGGACTCAGATGTAGCACAAGATGAAAACGGGTGAACAAATCAGCTAAAGGAACACAGAAGTTGATAATGCTTCGAGACGAGGTGAAAGTGAGTGTGCTGTGTAAGCTGAAATTAGTGCTAGTAGGACAACTAGCTTGCTATACCTAGGGCTGGTTCAGAAACATCGAAGATCTGCAGGCACATCAACTGTGTGTAAGAGAAAAAAGCAAATGACAGTGATGCATTGTAAGTAAAGAGGTGTTTGCAGGGCATGATATGAAGAAAGTAATAAATTATTAACAAGGGTTTGTTACAGCAATATCTTACAAGCTCAGTACTACAGATTGCTTGGACTAATTAATCAATGCTAGATAATTTATGTACAGTAGGTTTAAACTACTCTTGTCTGTGCAAGGCATTAGAGGTGCTGTATTACACACTCGACTGCCAATAAAGCAAAGATATTCAATGAAGCAAGCTTGTTATGTGAGTGGCAGTTTGGTCAAGTAATAAAAGGCACAAGATGGCGATAAAAGCTGAAGCCGTGAAGAACAAAATTCACTGCAAAAATCAGTCGTTTTAAATACATTCACTGCAGCAGAAAGGAGTACTGGAGAAGTTATTACTCTTTACAGAAAATACTCAACAATATGGCATGGTACGCAGTGAGGAAGACATTAAGATGCTGCGGTGGTTATCAACAAAGGTTAAAATGCTGCAGTCAAAGCTATTAAATGCAATTCAATGCCTGGAAGTACAGATGAACAAAACCAAGGATCAGGATTCTAGAAAGCCATAATGAAACAGAAAAGATCTGCTGGCCATCATTGAAACACCAAAGTTAGGAAAGCACAGGGTAGCCAAAATAAATGATAAACTACAGGAAACAAGCAGGTCTGCTCTCTGAGAACATTCCAAGGTGACACACGGACAAAAAGGATAAGCTGGATATAACGGGCAGTCATGTTATTAATGGGAACAAAAATGATAGTGTCATAAAACTATTTTGTGTGAAATGTGGAACCGGAGGCAATTTCAGCCTAACTATGAAATGGTTAGCAGTATATACCCATAACAACTGCGGTCATGAATATCTCATCACTGTAATAGCTCATAAGTGTTTTGCACAGCTCAGGCAGTGTGAGAAGCCTACTATTAAGAAATGTAAGGCAAAGAAACAGGCTGCTGGAAACACTTCCCTACACAACTGGTATTCTGCCGAAAATGTTAAGAACACCCAAAAAGGTGCATTCCTTTCCTAACAACTTCAAAGACAGAAGGTTATAACAGGACCAGCATTCAACAAAGAAAGAAAGAAACACATTTTGAAAGCACAAAAGCTTATTTGTTATATAATGATCACCAGCTCTTAAAACAGAAAACAAAAATGAATGCATTCTTTTCATTAAAGATGCCTTCAAAAATACATCAGACTTGATTTTTAGCTTAGAGAATTAATGCCTTCTGTTAAAATGGCATCAAATGTTTTTATTATGATGTTTTTCTTTATGGAATATTTTCTAGTTCAAAATATTCATAGAACTAATACTTTACCCATCTTTAAATACAACTTTTTTTTTCAGTATAGAATGCTCTGGCTCAAGCATTTCACTGAAATTAAAATTTAAAAAAAATGATTTAACAGTGCCTTAGTGACCCTCTGATTTCTTATCACAACATTAATGCTTTTGACAAAAGTTCTTTATTAAATGAATCCTGCCAGGTGCTTACAGCTTTTCTAAATATAGTCACATTGTCCTGTTTGATCAAAATTCCAAAACAGTTCTGTCAGCTGTATTTCTGTTTATTTTTTTATTATTACTCTCGTTTTTTCTCTTTCAACACAAAGGGAACTGTTTAATTCTCCAAGTTAAAAAATCAAGTCTGATGTATTGAAAATCACATAATCAGTTTCAAATCAAGATCTCTGTTTTTGCACTATCTTAGCTAAATCATGCAGTTATTTATTTCAATAGAGCATACACAGCACAAAAAGTTTGTTACGTAAGTGTCATCAATATTTCACTCATTATTTGACTATTCATATGTACAGTCCTTCCTATTTTAATAGTACTGTCCCTAACCTCGCTAGGTACTTTTGTTGTTTTTCAGTAGTTTGTTTGCAGTTTGACTCTTCGCCGGGTACTTTGCCGTACACATCTTGGTCTGCAACATGTCGGCAGAAAAGCATCTAGCTCAACTGGATCTAAGATCTAAAATCTGGGTCTAGGTCAATGGACAGCTAATTGACTGTTAACTCATTAAAATACAATTTCCAAAAAAACTGTCCATATAAATCATCAAAACTCATCATAGCTAAATTACATCATAAAAACAGAAAAAAAAATTATTACAAAAAAATTAAATCTTTATAAGGGAAGCCCCTCAACCCCCACCCACACATAGGCACCGGAAGCTGTTAAAGACTGGGGGGGGGGGCAGAGGGTGACAGGGGCACTTAGTGAACTAAAAAGGGTAATTTTTTTAAAACTATTTGCTACCACAACATTGGTTCACTTGGAGGACATCTTAAGCTTAGCCAATTCCCTTTTGGAGCTTGAATTAACATTTTCTGATTGGTCTTAGTTATCCCCATGGCTGATAACTGTATATTAGCCACAGTGAGTACAACTGTGATCATACCATAGATAATTTGAGGGGGCCATGTAACGGATGCAGCATTTAGGAACTGCGTCTATCCATTAGTGGCATGAGGGGAAATCCTGGAGTACATTTTCTATTACCCATCCTTAGATCCAAGTTGCATTTGAATATGGATGGATGAGCTTTGCTTTATTTTTATGGATAGTCTGTTTCGGAACAGTGGTAGCCTCTGTGATATATATCCGTCTTTCCACAACATTCAGTTTAGATACCTGGACTGAGTATTTCTGATGCCATTTGACTTGCTGATATTCAGTAGGTCCATCTGTATTATGTCGGAGGATGCTTTGTATGCCAGACATGTCACCTCTAAGCACTCTGTAGGATACTGAGTATAGTAATAAATCTTTGAGGCGGTTCATGCAAGACCTATTGTTTAGGACTTGTATCCTTTTAGTAAGGTATCTCTGAAGGGATTCCAATTGTTGCATGGGGCTGGACAGATACATGCCAAAGTGGGCATTATAGAAAATGATTGACATAATGAGAGCTTTGTACAGGGGGACAACAACATCTCTAGATCTAGTCACAATCAATTTGTTTATAAGCTGTGCAATATAGAAAGGCTTTATGACTCTGGGCACATGTTGGTCAAAAGTTAGGTCACTGTGCACACAGTTCCCAAATGCCAAACAATTGGATCAGTTCTCAGAGGGCATTGTCATGATTTTGACACCAGTTATTATTTGGGACAAACCTTCCTGCATGACAGTTAAGTCATTTGGGGATTTAATAACTTCTCCTAGCTTGCAGTCATCTCAGACATAGCTGGCGAAAGCTCTTTGGTATTTCCTTTTACTTTTGAGATGTATATGCCAAAGAGAAAATGTCTCAGGACCGAACCCTGGGGGACTCCATTGGTGACTGGTCTCTTCCCCTGTTTTGATCTCCTGCATCCTGTGAGCCAAGTTGGCAATGCAGCTGGTGATGTAAGTGTCTGCTCCTACATTATTCATCATTTGTACTACACCTGAGTAGGGGATTGTGTCAAAAGGCTTGGCCAGGTCAAGGTAATGTGGTGTGAACTGTTTTACCTTCATCCATTGCTTTGGTAACAAGAGTAAAGCTTACAATTTGCTCATGATTTTGAGCTTTTCTCACTTTCCTCTGGGCTGTTTCCAAACACATTTTTAGGGCCATGCATACATGTATGCATTCCTTGATTCACCTTCCTGATTGCATTAAATTATATTCCTTGTTTAATACAGCACACGTAAAAGACTTAAGTTAGAGCGCATTTTAAATTTATTGTTTAAACATTTTTCTAGTAGGCGATGAAACAAAAATGCATTAACCAATAATGACAAAACGGCCCCATTCAGAACATTTCCATGATAACAGTCTACTTCCACACACAATTGCATTTTAAATTTATTGTTTGAACATTTTTCCAGTAGGCAATGAAGCAAAATGCATGCACCAATAATGACAAAATGCCCTATTCAGAATATGTCCATGATAACAGTTGCATAGCTTCTTGAACTTATTTTCAATGGGGGGGGGGGGGGGGCAAAAGGCCAAAAACCAGGAACACATTTTAAACATTGCGTGTATAATTTTGGAAAGTTGCTTGCATAAAACATTGTTACCACTATACATTTTATTGCCAAGTTTTGAACCCAGAACACTGTGCACTACAGTCAGAGCAACACACCACTAAACTAAACCAGCAGTTTCTTGAAAGACAGGAAGATAAACTTAAATGGCTATCATATAATTTAGTGAATTCAGTCCTCACTTCTCACCATAGCTCTCAACCTCTTAGCACAAAAATAAAGAACAAAGCCAATAATGGGGGAATGCAGCCCCAAAATAGTAACACATTTCAAATACTGATTTTATAACCTTGGAAATATAATTTTGGAAAGTTGCTTGCATAAAACATTGTTACCGCCATACATTTTACTGCCAAGTCTAGAACCCAGAACACTATGCACTACAGTCAGAGCAACATACCACTAAACTAAACCAGCAGTTTCTTGAAAGACAGGAAGACAAACTTAAATGGCTATCATATCATTTAGTGAATTCAGTTGTCACTTCTCACCATAGCTCTCAACCTCTTAGCACAAAAATACAGAACAAAGCCAATAATGGGGGAATACAGCCCCAAAATAGGGGCACATTTCAAATACTGATTTTATAACTTTACAAAATTGCTAGAATAAAAGGTTTTGTTTTACCACTCCTGCAAACCAGAAAGAACAGAACAAAAATGTGAGGCATAAATTCACAAGTGATGGCGGCTAGGGACTTTAGGCTCTTTTTACCTGTACCCAAGTTACAGGGTTTGAGCCTGCGTACCTCTAACTACCAGATGTACCCTGCTGGGGGCATTCAAACACACACACACACACACACACACACACACACACACACACACACACACACCTTCAACTGCTGCTCCACTCTGCAATTAGTGTACTCACTCTGATAGACAGACTGTCCGTTCCCCTGCTCCACTCTGCAATTAACTCCTGTCCTACAGTCCAGATGTAGCAAACTCCATTCTGCAGCAGCTTCTGAATCTCCTGCTTGCAAATAACAGCCGGAAATGTGCTGATGTCATAGCAGCAAATGGAACCGCTCGCAAAAAACAGCTGGGACAAAAGTGACAGAGGTATGGATGATCTGCAAAAGTGTGGGGGGGGTGGGCTGGGCTCCCCTCCCCCAATGCTCTATGATTCTGCCGCCCATGCACCCACACTGTTTGTTACTAGTAAATTTATATCAACTCCAGGATCACCATTCACAGTGAAAGTCAAACAATCTGAATTCCATGAAAATAACTATTTTTCCTAATCCATGTTGGAGCAGTTTAAAGTTTTGATAAATGGGATATTCAGCAGGAGATACGTGATCCGCTGTTTTTCATCAAGTAACCCCTTGATATGATGACCTGCTCCTGTAGAAACTCAGGTGTTGTTTAGCTGTTGACAGATATTTCACAGTGTCCTCCCAGCAACAGTAACGACACCAGCACTGCTAACACAGCACTGTTGAGTGTTGTTACATTACTCTGGGTGTTGTCATATTATTCACTGTGTTGTCATACCACCCTGTGTATTATAACATGACTTTATGCACTGGCACATCAGTGTGGGTGTTGTTGCACTATGGTAGGTTTTGTCATATTACTCACAGTGTTGTCACACCACTCCGGATGTTGTCACACTGCTTACAGTGTTGTCATACTACTCAAAATATTATCACACTATTTTAGGTGGTGACATATCATACTGTGTCACAGTGTTCTGGGTGCCACCACACTACTTTGGATGTTATCATATTGCAATGGGGTGTTGGCACTCTTCTCTGAATGGTGATACACAACTCTAGATATTGTGGCATCGGTCTGTAAGTGGTCACACTGCTTTTCCTGTTGATATTTTCACACTTCAGCTGCATCTCATGGTCTAGGTACAAGTGTAACACTTTATGCATTTTTATATTAGTCCAGGACAATGTAAGAAACTAAGCTTTGCTGACCAAGCCAGAGAGCTTTATCTTCCCATTGACATTTCAGTTTTAGTTACAAGAAGTGGTTCATGTTAAGCACCATAGTCATCACACCTGGTTCAGGCATGCCCTCCCATGCAAAACTTTAGCCTCAGAATATGTACTGCAGACTTTTAAAATGAGTAGCTAGAATCTTCATCTGCAAGGTCAATTCACGATGAAGGATTGATTAGCATTAGGAATGAACTGGTACCACATAGGCCATAAATGACTGATACTCAGTTGTAAGACAGACTGTTGACCTAGTAACAGAAATCCTGACTCAAAAGCAAATCAGCAATTTTGTTTTAAATAAGTTACTTTTTAAATGAGGGGAGAGGGTAATGGGAAAATGACAACCACAGAATGAAAATATTGCATTTCTGTTTGATGATGGTGGGTGTGATTCTTAGAAATACTAATGTTTTATATGTGTTGCTGGAACAGAAAACCAAATCAGAGAAAGGAAGCCACAGAGTAGAAAAATATCTGTTGGCTGTGGGCTTGAAAAACATAAGAGGTCCTTGTGGGACGGTTGTGTGTCCTTATATTTACCGTAGATACAAACACAACATATTAAACAATAACATGTTAGACTGGAGAGAAGTTTCATATGTCTTTACTTGCTGTACGAATTTACAGAGCAGAGCCCCATCCAGATGCATATGCCAACACATGGGCAGCAAATATCAGCATATGCTGTTGTAGGGTCCGTTCCATCCCTTCTCAAAGTGCAATGCTACTGATGTCAATGTGATCATGACACTTTACTCATGGTCCCCATTGTTCCACTCTTTTATTGCAGGGGGGGTAAAGAATTATAAAAAATGGTGTTAGTAATGTTATGTAATGTGTTAATAAGGTTACCTTAGCTGCTTCCTGAATGTGCATAAGCAGAAAGTCAACAGAAATGCAAAAATAGATGCTTCAATGGGAAAAACATTCTGGCCAAGTTTACAGCTAAAGTTAGCAATACAGAGACAACATCCCACCTTAGGCTGTCTGGGTGAGCTGTGAAAGGAACTATCAAGTGAAACAGCTATAGTAGTGTAGTGTTGTGTCAAAAAAGCACACCTGATGCAATGTTAAGAAATGCTAGCTAATGGACACAGACTACTCTAAATATCACTGCAGCATATATGAGATGTTTGGTCTATTACACCCGGGCTATAGAGACCAATAACTATGTGGAGTGGGGCAGCAGTGTCCAAAATGCTTATCAATACATGCAGCAGGCAGCACAGCTGGGTTGTTAAAAAAAAATCAACTGACCCTCTGATCTGAGGGAGTATAGGCTGAATGCTATCACATGTCTGGAGATGGGACCACGGTATTCCAACTGTGCCACAAAGATGGGAAATGGAATGTGGCAAAGGATGGTTCTGATAGGTTAGGAGATACCCACTGGTCACTAGCGTGAGATGATAGAGTGGTAGACATGGCACTTTGCTATTAGGATGTATGAAGTTGTGGAGAAAGCATACTGACTACTACTGGTCAGGTGATGTAGTGCGAAGGAGAGTCTACTGCTGGAATGGATGAGGTAATGAACAAGGGCTCTTAACTGCTGCTGTAACAGATGAGGCAGAAGGCAGGGTATAATTACTGCTGCTGTAAAAGATGAGGCAGAAGGCAGGGTATACTGACTGCTGCTGTAATAGATGAGGAAGTGGGCAGGCTACACTGATTGCTCTTGTAACAGATGAGGCAGTGAGCAGGGTATACTGACTGCTGCTGTAATAGATGAGGCAGAAGGCAGGGTACACTGACTGCTGCTGTAATGGATGATGCAGTGGGCAGGGTATATGGAATGCTGCTGTAATGGATGAGGCAGTGGGCAGCGTATACTGACTGCTGCTGTAAAGGATGAGGCAGTGGACAGGGTATTCTGACTGCTGATGTAATGGATGAAGCAGAACACAGGGTACACTGATTTCTGATACTGCTGCAACAGATAATGCCGTGGGCAGGGCACTGTCATTGTAGCTGGTATGGGTCAGGTGATAGGCAGGACTCTGCTCCTGGCATGAGTAAAACTATAAGTAGGACACAATGCAGTAGGGGTTCTGACTGCTACTGTGATGGGTACGCTTGTGGGTAGTATGC
>NC_056745.1:1094019244-1094169244 GCF_019279795.1 Protopterus annectens
AATTGTAGTTACAGGGGCTGTAAAGGGATCAATGTGATTTTTGTCAGCCCAACAAGAAAACCTTTTCCATTTGCTAGCATAAAGTTTTCTAGTTGTAGTCTTGTGCCATGAAACTAGAATATGATGCACTGCTGGGTACATGTCTGGAAGCCTGGCTAAGATGGGAAGTGGAGAAACCAATCTGTCAGCTTGAGGGTTTGAATAGAGTGATGGAGCATTCCTGATTGATGAGTCAGAAGTTCTGGTACTGGGTCCAGGATCCAAGTCACCTCCTGGAGGTGGGGCCATAGAAATGGGAACCATATCTGATGAGGCCAGTATGGAGTGATGAGAATTAGCCTGCAACTCAATGATTTGGCTTTCTGAAGAATTTTGGGTATTAGTGGAAATGGGGTAAATGCATAAAGAAATCCCAGGGGCCAGTTGTGAACAAGTGCATCCCTTGTTGACTCCCTCGGAGGGGGGATTAGGGCAAGATAGATGCTGCGTTTGGCATTCATGGACATGGCAAAGAGGTCGCAGAAAGGCTGGCTCCACCTGTATAAAATTTGGTTCACAATTTCTTGTTTCAGGGATCACTCATGAGGTGTAAGATTTGCCCTGCTTAATTTGTCTGCTATCACGTTGGACTTTCCCGGAATATGTGCTGTGATCAGAAAACGTTGAGAAGATATTGCCCATTGCCATACTCTTTGAGCCTCTCGACAGAGGGGGTAAGATTTGGTTCCACCTCATTTGTTGATATATCACACGATGGACATATTGTCTGAATTGCAATTGTACCCGATTGAAGAAAACTCTTGAATGCCTGCAACAGCAGAAGCACCACTCTCATCTCTAGGACATTGATGTGCAAGTGGTATTCATGTTCCTGCCAAGTCCCTTGGACAGTCTGACCCAGATAATGCCCCTCCTACCTATCTGGGAAGTGTCTGTGGTCACTGTAGCTACTGGGTGGGGAAGAACAAACAGTCTGCCTATCGTTACCTGAGTGGACTGAAGCCACCAT
The DNA here is from genome assembly GCF_019279795.1 of Protopterus annectens. Taxonomy (NCBI): domain Eukaryota; kingdom Metazoa; phylum Chordata; order Ceratodontiformes; family Protopteridae; genus Protopterus; species Protopterus annectens. The sequence goes on from NC_056745.1 coordinate 1,094,020,254, forward strand.
TGTAGATCCTTCATGCAGATGTCCATAATGAGGATGTTGTGTGACATGGGCAACTCCTGCATGGACCACTGAGCAAAGAGTAGCCACTGTAAAACTCATGTGTAGACGAGCTAGTGGGACTAGTGTTATTGCAGCTGCCATTGAACCCAGAATCTTGAGGACAAACTTTGCTTGTACTTTCTTCTTCATGAGCAAGATAGATATTTGATGGCACAGCATTAGTGCCCTTTCGTGAGGCAGTTTTGCTACCATGTCTCTTGTGTTTAAGTCTGCTCCTATAAAAATAGTATGCTGTGATGGCAACAAGGCAGTTTTTTTGAAATTTATGGTAATGCCTAACTCTGAACAGAGATGAATGGTAGTGTCCCTTGCCTTGGTCAGTAGATGCTCGGTGGTGGTGGTTAGGAGCCAGTCATCTACGCATGGAAACACCCAGTATCCTAGATGCCTCATGTGAGCCATGACTACTGCCATACATTTGGTAAACACTCTGGAGGCTGTAGTGAGACCAAAGGACAGAGCTCTGAACTGGTAATGACTAGCTCCCAGCCAGAAGCGTAGATATCTCCTGTATCGCCTGTCCATCTTTATGTGAAAATATGCATCCTGAAGATCTATTGACCACATCCAATTGTCTTGTCCCAAAAAAGGGAATATAGACTGCAGTGTTACTATCTGCAACTTTGTTTTCTTTACTGACTTGTTCAGTTTGCTGAGATCCAAAATTGGTCTCCAGTCCCCTGTTTGCTTTGGAACTAAAAAGAACCTTGAGTAAATTACGGATCCAGCTTGGTCTGCAGGGATTTCTTGGATGGCTATTTTTTCTAGCAACATTTGGATTTCTAGGGTTGCTTGATCCCTTTGACTGGGTGGTATGTCTGGGATGGATCTTGATGGAGAGGGGTGGAAAAGAGAAAGGAATGTTGTATCCCCTGAATATGATCAACCATACCCATTTGTCTTGAGTTATATTCAGCCAGGCTTTTGGGCACAGTGATAATCTCCCTCCAACTGCCTCCAGAGGTGGACAGGCGGACCTCCTTTCAGGAGTGCTGGAAGGGCCTCCTAGAGAACATATCTCTGTTGCCCTGATTCTGTGGACCCCCTCTGCCGCGAGGCCAGTGTCTTCCATTGTTATTTCCCTCTCTGCCTCTGGGGGGAAAATTTATGATGTGCATCCAACAAAACCCTTTGGACTTCCGGAACCACATTTTTCCACCCTTCTGACCTTTGTGATGAGGTCTGGTAGGGATGGAGAAACATACTCCCACGCCAGACAGAGTTTTGCCTTCTTGTTCACACCTGGTAAGAGTCTCTTTTACTTTTGGCCTGAACAAAGATAAGCCATCAAAAGGGGCATTAATAAAGGAAGACTTGAAGGGTTCAGCAAACTCACAAAGATGCATCCAGGAATGTCTCCTCAGAGCTATTCCTGTACCTGCTGCCCTACTCACTCCATCGGCTGCAAAGGAAATGAGGTGCATGGAGGAGTTTATTACAGAGTTTACAGAGTTTAAGGTCACAAGCTGAGAGTTTAGCTTGTCAGGTACCCCTGCAGCTGTAGTACCCTGGAGGGTATCTCCCAGCTCCTTGAGGAGATCCCTCTGAAGTTGAGTAAAGTGGGATAAGTAATTCAGTGACCTAAGGGTAAAAGCTGTTGAAGAAAACATATGCTTTCCATATCTATCCATCATTCGAGACTCATCTTCAGAAGGGGAGAGGATCTTCCAGTCACCTCTCTGCTTCAGCATCTCTAGGATGTCTGAAAATGAGACATCCTCAGAGGGTGACTGTGGGGACCCTTCTGAATCCTCTAAATCCATATCCAATGTGACAGACTCAGGAGAGTCTACATGTTTCTTCTTACGAGTCCACTTCTGAGGGACCTCCTAAGTGGGATATTTTGGGGAGGTTTTAGAAGACAGTGGGTTGCCCATTGGTGTGTCCTGGGGCATTGGTTCTCTACACTTGAGCTGGAGGGATGGTGTAGAAGTTGACACTGGTCCTTTCAGGGGAAAAGGAGCTGGAGCCAAGGGTGGAGCAGTCTGTGGGGAAAGAAAACTCCTCATCACCTCAAAGGCACCATGATCCTAGCCTGAGAAAGCCTTCGGCTCTGAGAAACTTGGAGATCTCCCCCCTTGCCAAAGAGGATGGCTTTGAGGCTGGTGTGGGCAACAAACTCACCTGCGCCGAAGCCCCGAGAGGGAGAGCTGGATATGACAAGGGTCTGGTTCGACTCTCCTCCCCAGAACTGATGAGGGAGTGTCGACTCCCTGATCCCTCGATAGAAGACAACATCAAAGAGATTGGAGTGGAAGTTGGGACCGAGACACCAGCTGTGGTTTTTGGACCTGATGGTTCCACAACAAGGACCTCCAGGGACTCCAGCTCCAAACTTGTCCAAGTCAGAGGAGGAACAGAAGACAAGGCAGATACAGCTGGCAGCTCCACTTCCTGTTGGGCTGGGCTCAAAAGAATTTTTGCTAAGTCTGGTGTCCAAAGTAACCTCGACGACCCGCTCCACATCATCATCCGAGAGACTTCTGGAAGATCGAGAGGAAAGGGTGGAGGACCTATGGCTACCAGCCACCGACTGCAGAAGGGGTGACTGTGGCACCAAACAGACCAGTTCCAAGGACGGTGACAGGCTCCTTTTTTGGCTCCGAATCAGCTCTGACAAAACTGGTGAAGCCAATGGAGACTTTGACTTCCCAGACCCGACAACCTTTGGATCCAAAAAAATATGTTTCTCTGATTTCTTAATTGACTCAGAAACCAGAGCCAAGGAAGCAGATTTTTTAGTGGACTTACTGGAGGATTTAGAGGCCTGATTCCCTTCGATGGCCATATCAAAAGGTCCCTTCAATAAACCCCTGACAATAAGTTTATTTTTGTGTTCCTGTAGGACCCTGGAGCTGAAACCGTGGCAGATGGAACAGGAGTCCTGCAGGTGAATGGCGCTAAACAGCAAACACAACTAGTGTGCCCATCTGTCAAAGACATCTTTTGTGTGCACGAATTGCACTTCTTAAATCCAGATTGTTTAACTTCCTTCGCAGAATCTTTAGACATGCTGAAGATTAACCAACAACAACCAACCTGCACTATGAAAAAGAATGCTTATCAAAAGGTGAAGCCCTAACACAGTACAGTACGGCATAAAACACAATTATCAGAAAAGGAAAAAGTGAAAGAAGAAGTTATTTATTATTTTTTATTTATTTTTTAATATATGAGGGGTGCTAGAGGAGTGGTCTCTAACTTAAACGACAATCTCCTCTAGCCCAAGGACAAGTCTATCTTAAACAATGAAACCTCAGAAAAAGGGAAGTAAAAAGGGGAGGGGAGCCCTCTAACTAAAAATGGGCTGAAATAAAGGAGACAAAAAACAAATCCTTTAACTTAAATGGATTAGTTCAGGATAAAATGAAAGTTAGATGAGGATAGGGTAGAAGAGGCCTGAGACAACGACGGCCCACACAACCAATGCTAAAAAACAGTGAAAAACAAACAGTAAGCACTTAAACTGTCAAACTACTCTGCAATGAACTAAAGAAATTCAATGTTTTACTCCAAGAAGACAGAATAATATAAACATAAATCAAAGACTTAGCCTGAGCCAGCAAAAAGCAATCCCGAACCAGCAAGTGGCAAATGAGATCTGGGTAACTGTCACTAGACATCATGGGATATGGTATAGCCTCGAGCCAGTAGAAGCTCTCAAGCTTTAGTATGTGGCTGAGTCAGAACTAATGCTCGGTTGTGAACCCAACCATCAAGAATGAAGGTGAGATAGGACAACATAACATCATGTTTTTAAATGCTGTCACCCTTTTTGTTTTTTTTTTTTCTTTTTTTACGATTTCCATATTCCATAATCTTGACATTCTGGACCCATGGATTTTGACAGTCAAGATTGTGGGATCTCGAGATTTCGTAATGGACCTATATATATATATATATATATATATATATATATATATATATATATATATATATATATATATATATAGGGCCTCTGCTGAAAAAGGACCTGTGTATAGAGCCTCCACTGAAAAAGGACCTGTGTCCAGTCGGAATTTCCCGGTAAATAAATAATTAAACTTTACATGCTCGACATTTTAAAACATCAAAATTCATATGGCTGAGACCATATAATCAACATTTTAAAACATAGAACCTGTAAAGCAAAAACAAAAACAACACAAAAAAATTTGAGGATGTTTTTGCAGGGGGGCAAGCCCCCCACTATTTAAATATACCAACTCCGAGATCACACTATAGTGAGGAAAAGGGAAAATTTCCCATTCCGCGCTGTATGGAGATCTCCACTTAATATGTTCAATGTTTTAAAACGTTGATTATATGGTCTATATACATATTTACTACGGATGTGAAAGTGCAGTCCTCTCCCTCATACTGATGGTGCATGCCCCCTAAAAGACTTTAATAGTGTAACAGCAAGTTTCATAGTTCACTGTTCTGGTGTTAAAAATCACAATTTGCCTCTCATACAACTGTCAATGTCAGAATCACATTTATGTATTTACTGACATTTGTTTACCAGGAAAGTCCAACTGGATAATTTTATCCATTTTCAGCACAGGCCCAGGAAGAAAAGCTTGCACTTATGATTGGAAGATTACTGTCTTTATGCTTCAAATTAAAATAAAATTTGATAAACTATAAAAAGAATTTATGTACCTACCATAACGTTCCATGTTAGTTGTCTTCTTCTCACCTTCTTTCTTGCTGTTTGGGTTCGGAGCCAATCCTCGGCTCCGACTCAGCCATCTTCAAAAGCTCGAGAGCTGCTTACTGGCTTGAGGCCCCCCTATATCCCATGATGCCTGACGCTAGATACCCAGATCTCATTTGGAAAGTCTAACTGCAGACATAATAATAAAGGAATCCTATCCTAGAATGTGTAAATCCTACTGGAGAGACTACTAGTCAGAAAGGAACAGCTAGAGAAGACTCAGCCAGTGAAAAACCAAGAGGAACTCTTTTCGGCCCACTAGGATAGGGGGATGGAGGGTGGGACGCAAGAAAGAAGGCGAGAAGAAGACAACTAACATGGAACGTTATGGTAGGTACATAACTTCTTTATGTTAAGTTGTCTATCTCGCCTTCATTCTTGCTGGTTGGGACAGCGTCCCTAGAACCTAAAGTCCTGGGTGGCTCACTGGAAAAGACTCTTCAGAACTGTGGAACCAAAATCAGCTCTGCTCCTGGAAACCAAATCCAACTTTTAATGCTAAATGAAAGCATGTGGGTTGGCCCATGTAGCTGCAGCACAAATAGATTCCATGGGCAACCTAGCCTGAAAGGCCACCGAAGTGGCTAAAGCTCTGGTGGAGTGACCTTTTGGTTTAACTGGCAATTCTTTATTTCTCAGTTGATATATGAATGTGATGACAGAAGTCAACCACCTGGATAAGGTTACTTTGGATACTGGAAGGCCTTGCTTACTGACTGCATAAGACAGGAAAAGTTGGTACGATTTTCTAATGTCCTTAGTTCTATGCAAATAAAAGCATAGTTGCCTATGAACATCTAACTGATGCAACTTATATTCCACCCTGTTGGAGTGGTTAGGAAGAAACACAGGAAGGTCTATGGACTGATTCAAGTTACTCTCTGAAAAGACCTTAGGAAGGAAGGATTAGTCTTAAGAGCAACCCTGTCAGTGTGGAACACGAAGTATTGGGGACGGATAGAAAGAGCCTGGAGTTCCGAAACTCTTCTGGCTGAAGTAATAGCTACCAGAAAAAGGGTTTTCCAAGATAAGAACTTCAAGGAACAAGAAGCTGCAGGTTCGAAAGGGGGCAAAATTAGAGAAGCTAAAATCAAATATAGATCTCACGGTGGTGGAGGATCTCTCACTGGGGGCCTGAGCAGAGTAGTTCCTTTGAGAAAGGCTTTACATAGCTTATGAGACATGATATTGTTTTCCAACAGGCCAATGTGAAAATTTGAAAATGCAGCTAACTGAACTCTAATTGTAGCGGAAGCGGACCCAGCATGGAAGAGTTCCGCAAGAAATTCCAAAATGTGGTGTACAGGGGCTGAAAAGGGGTCTATACTTTTAGCCTCTGCACAGGAAGAAAAACGTTTCCACTTACTAGCGTAAGTTTTTCTAGTTGTAGACTTGTGTGATGACAAAATGATTTCGGGCACAGAGGGGGAGATATCTGGAAGCCTAGCTAAAGTTGGAAGTGGAGTAACCAAGCCGTGAGCTGGAGAGAGCGTAGGGATTAGTGCAGCCCACCCAAATGATGAATCAGGAGGTCTAGAACTAGGTCCAGAGTCCAAGGCTGCTCGAGAAGATGGTGATGCAGGAATGGGAACCATATTTGTCGAGGCCAATAAGGAGCAATGAGGATCATTTTGCAGCCCAATAGAGTAGCTTTCTGAATTAGCTTCGGGATTAGGGGAAAAGGAGGGAATGCATAAAGAAGCCCCTGAGGCCAATCGTTGACTAGAGTATCTCTGGGGGAATGCCCGGGAAGTGGAAGGAGAGAGAAGAAATTGCTGCACTTGCTGTTGAAGGGAGTTGCAAAAAGGTTGCAGCAAGGTTGGCCCCATTTGTGGAAGATTTGGTCTGCACTACCTGGTTCAGAGACCACTCGTGAGGCATGAGAATTGCTCTGCTCAGCCTGTCTGCTATGACGTTGGACCTCCCAGGGATGTGCGTTGCAATCAGAAACCGTTGGGAAGAGATCACCCACTGCCAGAGTCTGAGTGCTTCTCGACATAGGGGGTAGGACCTGGTTCCACCCTGCTTGCTGATGTACCACACTACAGACATACTGTCCGTTTGAATTGCAATAGTCCTGGTAGGAAGAGAGTCCTGAAGAGCCTGCAATGCTAAGAGCACGGCCCTCATCTCCAAGACATTTATGTGCAGATGGTACTCGTGAGGTTGCCAGGTGCCTTGGACTGTTCTGCCCTGATAATGCCCCCCCCCACACCCGATCAGGGAGGCGTCCGTGGTCACCTTAGCAACTGGAGGGGGGAGTGCAAATGGTCTGCCGTGGGACACTGATGTGGAGACCATCCACCATGCAAGGTGCTTCTTGCATGCTTGTGTGATCATAATCATGTAAGACATGGGAAGCTGCTGGAAGGACCATTGGGTGAAAATAAGCCACTGGAGAATCCTCATGTGAAAATGAGCTAGAGGGACAAGTATGATCGCTGCTGCCATGAGACCCAGAGTTTGAAGGACAAATCTGGCTTGAATTCTTTTGCATGCCAATAAAATCTTCACATGCTGGCGAATCACTAATACCCTGTCTGGTGGGAGGCTCGCTGACATGTCTTTGGTATTTAAATTTGCGCCTATAAAGGTGATAGATTGACAGGGCGACAATGCAGACATTTCGAAATTTATTGTGATACCTAGCCTGGAGCAAGTGTTGATATTGCAGTCTCTGGCTTGCAGAAGGTGATGTCTGGTGGTAGCAGTGAGGAGCCAGTCGTCTAGATATGGAAACACCTGGAATCCTTGCCGTCTCAGGTGAGCGGTAACTGCTGCCATACATCTGGTGAACACCCTGAGGGCTGTGGTGAGATCAAAGGGCAGAGCTCTGAACTGATAATGGCTGGCTCCCAGCCGGAAGCGAAGGAATCTACTGGAGTGTCTGTCCATTTTGATGTGGTAGTATGCATCCTGAAGATCTGTAGAGCACATCCAATTGTCCTGACCCAGGAAGGGCAAAATAGACTGTAGCGTGACCATCTGGAACTTCGTTCTTTGTACAGACCTGTTCAGTCTGCTGAGATCCAGAATGGGTCTCCAGTCCCCTGTCTTTTTTGGTACCAAAAAGAACCTTGAGTAAATTCCGGATCCTTGATGGTCTGCTGGGACTTGATGGATGGCCCTTTTTCTTAGTAGTTTTGAGACTTCTTGAACTGCTTGGTCTCTTAGATTGGGTGGAACATCTGGAAGGGACTTGTTTGACCTTAAGGGGGTGCGAACAAAGGGAATTTGGTAGCCTCTGGATATAATGGGCTGTACCCATTTGTCTTGTGTTATGTCTTGCCAGGCTCTTGGGTACAGCGATAATCTTCCCCCGACTGCCTCCAGAGGTGGGCAGCCGGGCAACCCTTCAGGGATGCTGGAAGGGTTTCTCAGAGAAGGATTCTCTGCTGCCATGATTTTGTGGACCCCCTCTACCACGAGGGCGGTGTCTATTATTGTTCCCTCCTCTGCCCTTGGATGGGAACTCACCACGTGTGTCTGGCAAGGCTCCATGGGATTTCCGGAACTACATCTTTCCACTCTTTTGACCCTTGGGATATGATCTGGAAGGAGTGGAAAAACGGACTCCTACGGCAGAGAGAGTCTTGTCTTCCTGCTCACACCTGGTAAGAGTATCCTACACCTGTGATCCAAAGAGAGAGAGAGAAACCATCAAAAGGGGTGTTGGTGAAAGACGCTCTGAAAGGTTCCGCAAAGTTACATAGCCGCATCCAAGCGTGCCTCCTTAGGGAAACGCCTGTGCCTGCGGCTCTACTTGCACCATCGGCTGCATACGAAATGAGCCTCATGGAGGAGTTTACCACTGAATTAAGAGTCGCCAGCTGGGAGGCTGCCTTAGCCTGGGCCCCCTTAGCTGATGGATCTTGGAGGTTATCTCCAAGTTCTTTCAGGAGATCCCTCTGAAGATGGGTAAAGTGGCACAGGTAATTCAGGGACCTCATGGAAAAGGTCACTGAAGAGAACATCCACTTCCGATATCTGTCCATCATTCTGGACTCCTTGTTAGGAGGATGGACAGATGATGCAGTTTCTGCCAACTCCTTCTTTGTGGCCGCCACTACCACCATTGCATCAACGGGGATACCCTTGGTCAAGAACTGTTTGTCCTGTGGTGCAGTAATGAATTTTGCAGGTCTTCTAGGGGTCAGTTCCACTGTGTCTGGAGCTGACCACGCCTTCCAAGCCACCGCAGACATCAGTGGGTCAAAAGGCGGAGACACCCAGGAGGTGGAAGGTCGGGATCCAAACGCGTCCAGGAATACTGACTCATCCTCGGAAGGGCTTAGGGCAGTCCAGTTCCCCCTCTGCCTAAGCATTTCAAGGATGTCTGAGAAGGAGACATCTTCAGAGGGGGATCGTGGGGCCCTTCCGAATCCTCTAAGTCAGTATCTGATGTGACAGACTTGGGGGAGTCAACATGCTTCCTCTTGCATTTCCTCTTGCAAGGTGGCTCCTCTGAATGATCAGGTGAGGCCTCGGAAGAGGAGGATACACTCAAAGGGGTGTCCTGGAGCGCTGGATCCCCATGCTTGGGGTCTGGAGGAGAAGCAGAGGCTGACGCAGACACCCTAGGGGGAGGAGCCGATGGGGTAGATCGTGGGACTGACTCGGGGGCCAGTACACTCCTCATCACCTCGAAGGCATCCCTGCCCAGATGCAGAGAGAGCTCCAGTTCCGAAGAAACCAGAACTCCTCCCCGCACCAAGGGGGACAGCTCCAAGGCAGATGTGGGAGCCGAGCTCACCTGAGCCAAAGCCCCGAGGGGGAGAGCGGGGTCGGACAAGGGTCCAATGCCACTCGCCCCCTCAGAGTCGACAAGGGAGTCTCAGTGCCCAGATACCTCCAGGGACGGTACTATGGAAGGGATCGGAGATGATGACGGAACCGAAGGAGAAGGTATCGGAGCCGACGGTTCCACAACTTGAACCCCAATGAACTCCTCCTAGGATGAGTTGGAGGAGGAATATCTACAGACGTGGATGGAGCCGACACCTGATGAGGGGGGCTAGACAACATTTTGGCTAGGGCCTGCGATTTTAGCAGCCTACTGACCACTCTTTCCAAGTCATGGTCCGAAAGTCTTGAGGACCAAGAAGAGTGGGATGAGCGATGACTACGCTCCGACTGAAGCAGAGGCGATTTCGGAGCTGAACGTATCGACTCCAGAGAAGGAGACCTGGACTTTTTTCGACTCTCAGATAGCTCCGAAGACCGTGTCAGAGCCGACTGGTTGGGTGGAACATCGGTTGCAGCCGGAGCCGAGATAGATGGTACAGCTTCACCCAACGACGGCTCCAAACTGGGAGCCAAAGGTTTAGGTGGCCTGGAAGATTTCACGGGCTGAACCTTCGCTGGTGAATCTTGGGGCTTAAGCAAACCCCTCAGGATCAATTTGTTTTGTGCTCCTGCAGGACTCTTGGACTGAAAGCATGGCAAATGGAGCAAGAGTCCTGCGGGTGCACGGCGCCCAGACAATAAACACAAGAAGTGCGACCATCTGTCAGAGACATCTTCTGACAACACGAGTCACACTTCTTGAATCCGGGCGGCCTAGGATCCTTGGACTTCCTAAGGAAAACCAAGGACAAGAAAAAACACACAGAAAAGCTAAAGTACTAACCACTAAAAATTGTAGACTACAGCTACCACAACCAAAAACTATAAGCAGTACTACAAACACTATAGATAACTAACACTAAACACTAACAGTGATACTAAGGAAATATATATATATATATATATATATATATATATATATATATATATTTTTTTTTTTTAAAGAGATAGAGAGAAAGGGTTATCCTCTAACTAAAACGGAAAAACCTTTCTGAGGTAAGGAAAGGGAGAGAAGGGGGAGGGGAAAACTCTCTAACTTAAATGAGTTTCTTGAGGATAAGTAATCGGGAATCGGAGAAAACTAACCACAATACAACAGATTTATCTAACAACTAATTCTACACTAAAAACTAACAGTTTGTGACAAGAAAAATACAATAATAAAGTTTTATACGACCTGAGCCAGTAGAACAACCTCGCAGCAGAAGCGGCAAATGAGATGTGGGTATCTAGTGCCAGGCATCATGGGATATTGGGGGGCCTCGAGCCAGTAAGCAGCTCTCGAGCTTTTGAAGATGGCCGAGTCTCGGCTGCAAACCCAACGAGCAAGAATGAAGGCGAGATAGACAACTTAACATCATCATTTCTGACATCTTTGCTTATCTATCCCCTGCACCAAACACAGAATAATATCTACGTAATGCCAAGGGGAGTTTACTATTCAGAGCACACTTTTTATGCTGCAACCCACAAAAATGACACCTGTGTGACTGCAAATGCCAGGAAAAAAATGGCATGCCCTTGGTGGACAGGGCTAAGTGTGTTAGTTTACCTGATAACATGTTGCCTTATAGGATTTTAACATACCATACAGTGGCAGCTGGTGACTTCAAATCAAAGGGAGGATGCAGGAGACCGTTGAATGGGTGTGGCCAATAGGAAGGGGTGTGGCCAACCAGAAAGGGGCAGAGCTATGCTCAAAACCACAAAAACTGGCACTTGAATTAAATATGCTGCCCTAGGTACCAAACTGTCATTATGAGAGTCCAATCAAGACAAAATAAAGTGGAGAAGAAAAAAAAATATTTCAATGCATTGGCTACATGACAGCTTACTTAATATCTAGATGGAAACAAAAAGTTTGTGAGGCATGAAAAAATAAATTACTTTTTAAATACATTGCTGGAATGCCAGTCAAAATCAGGTATAAAAAAACAAGCAGCACTCAACTCAAACCACTTCTCCTTACACTGCAGTTCTAATTACAATTTATATTCAGCCTTATAAAAGTACCAAGTAACATGTTGAAAGTAGCAATCTCTGTGATAGCCCCACTTGTAAAAATGTTTCTTATCCAAAAAAGACCTGCTGCCTGACAACAACTATTTACTTGTTTCATGGGGAAAACATGATCAAAGTAAAAAATGAACAGCAACCAACAAACAAGCTCAAGATAAATTGCTTAAAGGATTACTGCGCAGGTTGTGGATCACACATGATAGATTGGCATTCTGTTTAGTTTACTGGTAAAGTCAGCAAAGATGACTGCAAGTCTCCAACAAATGTAGTGAGCTTCTGAAAATACTGTAATCCTGTCCTTTGTTACAAATACTGTCATATGCATTTCAATACCTAAGGCTTATACGCTATCTAGTTATGTAAATATTCTCTGCATGGGGCTTTCAGTGTTGGTAATTCTTTATCAGTATACTTATTAAAGCTTACTTGCATCTTACAGTCTCAGACAAACTTACCTGATGGTCATTAAAGCGTTGCTACTTAAACACAGAGCAACGGGCAGTGCAACAAATTGCATTTTCTGAATAATAAACATAAATCAACAGTATAAAAATGTGACAGAAAATCAGAACATTCTGCAAAATCAAGGACAGATGAAAAGACACTGTAGTATTTGTGTCTACTTTGGCTGGGGGGATACTCTGCACTTACACTGCATAACTGTTCATTTCCTTCCTCGGACACATCCAGGGTAACTACATGGTGGAGTGGGTTGCAACAAGCATGTCACAATTTGAAATGTCTCTGGCTGACAGTGATGACCTTGACAGATTTGTCATACCTCTCAACCTCATAGCAAGAAATCTGGACAAAGCCATAAACAGAAGTGAGAAAAAGGCCCAAAAATAAGGACAATTTTTAAATATTGCTCTTATAAACTTTGAAAGATAATAGAATAAGTAGGTCTTGCATTAGTATGAATTATCTGAAGGGCATGAAATCTGGAAATCAAATGTGTGTCATTATTTTCTAACTTTAATCATTAATGATTTAACACTAATTTGCCATAATACTACAATGTTATGAAAATCAGACCACAAATGTGATGCAAAAATATAATATAGCCACACAATACCGTTGGGAACCTGTCAAAGAAGAGACGCTTTTTTTAATATTAGTACTGTTAAATTGAGCAGCTGCCAAAATAACAGAATCTACATGCATTTCTAAAATAAAAGGAAGAGGTACTCTGGTTCGATTCTTGGCTGGGGTGCCCTCTGTGTGGAGTATGGATGTCCTTCCCACGTTTGTGTGGGTTTCTGCTGGGTGCTCCTGTTTCCTCCCACATTCCAAGGACATGTACCTGGAGTGTTTCTCCCCTGGCCTCTGCTGAAAATGGGATCTGTCCCAGTTGGACTTTCCCAGTAAACAAATGTAAAATAAATTGAATATGAAAATATAATGGCCCAGCTATGTGTAGGCAAAAACAGTTCTCCTGCAGAAAGAGTACTGTAGTGCAAGTGATCTGTGCTTGCAAACATATTCAATGATCCTGTAAGAAAGCCCAGAATACATTTTGAGGGCGTTTATGTGAGAATGACAGTGATTTTTAGAGACATTGTAACTGTACTTCAGATGTACTTAGTTTCCCCATTCTGTCCCTTGTTTCAGCCATTTTTCAATAGTGATATGGTAAGGTCCCAGTTCTGTCACTAGCTGCATACACATCAGGATTTTACCATGTACCTTTTGGCATAGACACTGTTTATTCATGTTAAACAAAACTGATACATTTATGGGTAAATTATGTATTCCAAGCTGATGTATGTCCCTTTACATTACCAACAAAGTCCTTATTCTTCCCCATTTATCTGCCATCCATTTATCAGTCACTTTCTTGACTGACTTAGTCTCACTAGGCCAATGGCCTCTTTTCAGGGGAGACCTGAGATGGTATTCATATCAACTAGGCTACTGAGGAAATTACCTATTTTTTTTTTGATAAGTGCCATGGGATTTTTTTTTTACATCCATCTGAGCTATCACCAACACAGGCAGATGGGTCTTGGTTTAACATCGCATTCAAAGGATAGTGCACTCGGGAGTGTGACCCCCCCCACACACCTTATGTTGTGCTGCAGTGTCAGTAATGGAAAATTAATCCAACTGCCTGGTGTGGGAATACAATCTACAGCCTTCAGCAGTGAAGGCAAATGTGCTACCTGTTGGGCTACTGGAATGGAGTGGAGTTTTCTGGGCACAAGCTGAGTGAAGTAAAATGAAGGTGTAAACAGATACAGGCTTGCAGCTGCAGCATATAAATGATTTTCAAATACATAATAGGACAGCATGAGTGTCTTACCGGACACTAGACAACAGTTCATTATGGGAAGCGCATAGGAAGAGCAACATAAAGCCTGATGAAAAGCAGATAATATTCAGTCATATTATAAAAACAGCATTTTTCAGTAGTACCACAATTTTTAAAAACAATGAAACAAAAATAGCAACACAAACCAAGACTTTCAAAAAGTAGAAATGACTTCATTCTGAATCTAAACTGACAAAAACCGTGTGTTGAATATTTAAAATGCCTGTTATCATACATTTTACAGTGCTTGAATCCCTCCTTTTTCATCATCCTATAACCAGTGTGGTTAGAATAATCAGATGCTTCATTAAACACAAGCATTCTAAGTAACACTGAGCTCTTCAGAAAAATAATCTGCCTCTCTAACCTTCTCAGTACAGTTGCAATCCTGCAATGTGTTATGTTAACTGACAGACGACATTTCATTACATCCACTGGGAAAGTTTAATGAAAGCTGGCAGCAAAGCTGCCACCTTCTGCCACCTATATATAACAAATGCTAGCTTTGCCGGCTTTTACTGACTGACAACTATGATGTTTATGGACCGGTGGAACTACAACTCCTCGGGCAGAGGAACTGAGCACGGGATCTATACATTTCTCTTGCAAGCGTGTAATGCACTAGAGACAGTTATAGCCTAAAGTGCTTGGACATCTTGCTGCTTTTTCACTAAGGGAGATTAGAACTCATCCACCTTCTAAACTAGAGGATGTTATGCTAACCACTGCAATATGTGAAAGGGACAAATCTGTAATTCCCTTTTGCTCACTTTATAAACTGCGCAGGCACAGACCACTCATTTTATTGGTCTATGTCTAATAGGAAACTGCAGTACATTTTCTCTATTACAACAATCTTTATTTTTAAATCATATGCATTAAAACTCATCATATAAATGTAAACCATAAACTGAGATATTCACAAGGAATGAACAAGAAACAGTAAGCATTTATATTTCACAGTTACAATATTGCTTTCCAGTAGGTGAGCCACATTTTACTAGAGTATTCCTACAAAAACATTAATTCCTTCTCTCCATTACCTGTTTAATTTTTTACAAACATATGGATATATTATAGGGAGGCACGGGCGAGCCAAAACTCGTCACGGTAAATGAAGCAACGGTTAAAAATGTTAAGAGAGCGTTCATTTTGAAAGCCATGTAACTCTGTTATGTGTGATGTAGTACAGGGAGTTGCGTAATATAGGATATTACTGATAAACTTTTTTTTACCATTCTAAAAGTAGTACCTGTCCCATTTTTCACAGAACAGTCAGTGACCTGTAGGGGGAAACATAAAATGGAAAACGTCCTGGGTATTTTAGCAGGAAAAGCTTTTACTTGTTATTAGTCTTTTTTAACTTCCCTCTTAATACTATGTAGCTTATTCATTTGCTAAACAGATGTGTGACACAGTGAGTTTTCTTTTGTAACTTAAAGCAATCTAAGCAGTGCACACATTGAAATGAAATATGAAGTAGCTACTAGCAGCTAGTTATTATTACAGAATAGTACTGATGACAGCCTCTATCCAAATGATGATCCCGATTCCCCGATCAAAGCTATGATGAACTGTTGAACAACTGAACTCCATGACTGTCTAAGAGTAAGACTAAATCAAAGTACTCGATAACAATTCAAAAAGCAACCAACTCCACAATTTACCGACCGGACCCCAGAGGCTCGAACAAAACCGAACAGGAAGGTACCAAAAGTGCTCGTACCACCAATATCCTCCTAGTTACACCAAAACACCTCACAGCTCAGCCGATGAAATAAAACAGCTTTAATTTCATAAAATACCAAAATTGCAGTACATGGGTTTAGCGCTTTCATCTACTGCAGGTAGACTTCATCAGAACCAATTAAAAACAATTGCAACAGCTCTTTTATAGCAATTTTGGCGCCAAAAGTCTTACTTATGAGTGCATAGTCATAAAAAATCAAAAACAAACTAAAACAACATAAAAATGTTATAAATACAAAAATAGTGTTGATGATCCTCAGTTTAATACTAAGACGTATATAAAAAATATATATGTAAGAAATATTTGTAAAAATGCATACATCTACCTATACTAAATACCGAATAACCACTATATATAGTCATAAAAATAGAAATAAATTGAATATTCACATTTAGGCATGATATGACAACTTGCCCTCCACTAAATATGTCTTGTAATATATATTTTGATGAAAAGATAATAAATCTCTTCTGTATTGTATATTCATAAGTTAACCAAGCCCAAATACTGATAAATAGGATGGGGTACCAAGGGGTGGGGGGGTTAGAAAAAATCTAGCCACGGTCCAAAAGTAGAAAAGGTTTAATACTAATGTGTTAGTTACTTCCAAAAGCTGATCTGTGGCTTTTGTTTGGGCTGTGAACTACTGGCAAGTTCATGTCTGATTCTCTGTCTACAATAATGTAATGTAATGTAGTATTTTATTGTTGTTATTTCACTAGTTGACCTTTCGTATACTTGCTGTACCACAAGTACTACCTCTGCGAAGTACTCAACTGTTAAACAAATCAAAGCAAAACAAAACAAGACATATGTTTACAGACCTGATTATCCTGGTGTAAACATCACAGAGGAAACCACATGAATATGCAACCTATTGTCGTTAGGTTTTCAATTTATATACTGAGAGCTGCCAAACTGGTAAGACAGTGAGTTAGTCCCAGGCTCAGATGGTGAAGATGTCTGACTAAAGATTGTAAAGATGAATAAGGAACAAAAAAAAAGAATTTAAAAATATGAATTCACCTTTGCAATATTAAAAAATCAATATATACAGTAAAGGAATGGCAGAAGAGTATCTAAAAAACACAGACCAACAATATCCAGCAGGACTATGGAATATATGCCTCATGAAAAAAGAAGACATTATGTTGATATAATGAAGTGAGTTAAAAATTAAGGGCAGAACCACTTCTGGTTCAGAAAAAGTATGAAAAGGAATCAGTAAATAATAAATGGGACAAATCAAAGGAACGCTCAATAAAGACATTCAAGAAGCTTACAAACAACTATAGAAGCTATTCAATATCAGACTAAAAACAAACATTCTACTGGATGAATGGACAATAACAAAAGTTATTTCCTTACACAAAGGTGGGTATTCAATGGACCCATGTTATTATAAACCCATAAGCTTGACTAGTCTCATTTGTAAGGCTACAGAAAGGATCATTATGGAATTAATAAATAAGGATAGAGGTAACCTGCAGACACTTGACCCAAACCCATTCAGATTCATCAAGGATAGGTCCAGTTTACTTAACCTTGTCATCTTCTTTGAAAACGTTGCTGTGGCAATCAATGAAGGCAAAACAGGGCACACTGCATATCTAGACTTTGTAAGGGCATTCAACATTATCCCACATTCAAGTATCTTAGATAAACTCTCACTGCTAAATGTCAATCCTTGTGTAACTTGTTGGATAGCAAATTGGCTCACAAATAGAACACTGGAAGTTAGGATGGGTGGCTCTATCTCCTCCAAAAGACCTGTTATTATTAGTGTATCCCAGTGTTCAGACTTTGAGCCACTTCTGTTTGGCATTTACTTCTTGGAGGTCAGAGCTAATGTTAAGGGTTTGTAGCGAGCCAAGTCTGCAGACTACTGTAAAGTTGCTGCCATCAGAAATTCCCCAGATTACACAAACATCATCCATGAAGAGCTGTTCCAAACAAACAGCTGGTGTGAAACCATGGACTAAAACTAAATGGCAAGAAGGACTTTCTATAGAAAAGTCAGCACTCAAAATGTTGAGTGCCAACAAGCTGAAAAAAAAAAAAACAAGACCAAAAACCCTGGAAAAGAGTGAATCTTGAAAATCGCTCTTCTCCTTTAAACTTATTTTTGCATGTTGACAAAACCACTTCACCCTTGAACTTATATATACCAACTCTGAAATCACCATATCTTGGAGAAAAGGGAACATTCTGGGAAATATGTAAGTCCATTTTTCAGCTATTCTGTCTCCATGTTTCTGAATTTGTTCTAGTGAGTTCCAGCATTTCAAATGGTTACCAGTAAGAAGTGCATAATGATATATTTTGGCAAGCATGACTACTGTTTTAATGATCATACTGACAACATACACCTGAACTTTGATCCTGTAGTTAGGATATGGGAACCTATGTCAAAAATGAACTGTCCTTTGATCACCATGTATCCACTGTTGTAAGGAAGACCTTTATCATTGAACAGCTTATATCTAAAGGTACTGTGTCCACGTCTAGGGACACATTTATTCCACTGTACTCTGCACTCATTAGGAAAACCATTGAGTATAATGCCACCTTTTGGAATTTATGTGTCCAAATAACTGTCACAACTGTAAAGACCAAAACACTTTCTCATTTAAAAAAATCAGGGGCCTAAATCATAAAAACTATGCTGACCATCTCAAAGCATTATCCCTTTTCTCAGCATCATATAGGTTACTGAGAGTTGACCTTTGCCTTGCACATAGACCATCAACAGATCCTATTATGTCCAACATATTACACGTTTGTAAGTCCAGTGGTATCAAAAACACCTACTTAAGAGACCTCAATCTGTTTTGCAAAATAAATAGAACATCTTTCAAGGATAGGTACATATCCAAGAGAACACTGCTTATATGGAGTCCTATTCTACTCCACACAAAGCAGGGTACTTCTGTTACTCTAATCATAAATTCATCCCTGGTCTATCTCCACTGTCCCTCATAGATAGAGTGTATTGGGATATTTTCATGTTTGCTCTATCAGTCCATCTCTGGGTTATTCATATGCAAAATATATGGGCTAGAAACTATTATGGGAATGTAAGGCTAGACATCTTTAGATCCTCACAGAACACTATGTGTCTATGAATATAAGACTTTATCATTTTATCTACCTCTTAACTGGTTAAGTCCACTGTGTAAAGTGTCCCTTTTCATGAGTCATCTGGGAGCACTATCTGGTTAAGTGACTTGCTCAGAGTCACAAAGTAGGTATGGCTGTGGAAAAATCAAATCTTGTACCCTTGGCTACAGGACACTCCTCATTAAGAATTCCGAACCTTAATCCTCTGTGCTAACAGCCATAAGATGACACTATTGTGGAAAGATGAACAGGTCAGAGAAAAAGGTATATGAAGTACTGTAAGTTGTAAGGGTCCAGGTAAAGGAACATTCTAATCAGAAATATGACAGACATACTGTCGCACAAGTGAGGAAAGTGCAGTGATATATAATGACACAGAGGTTCAAAGAAGCTTCATGTCTGGGATTCATACTACAAAGGAATTTGCAGGTCATTTTTAAAGACATCCTTTTATTTACATATTTCAAATTCACATAGTTTTTATCTGCCTTTCACCACAGGTAGCTTTTTGAAATATCTTTCAGTATATTCTTCATCTAAACGACAGGTCTTTGCCTAAGAAACGCTACACATTTTTTCTGAAGTGGCAAAATGAAATGCATAGCAATTAGTATGCAAAATAGGACACACCAAAGACCCAGCAGTATGGCCTTAAACCACTAATGAGGTTTCAAAATTCAAAAATGGTTTAAGTATCACAAGAATTAATATGCTAATCAAACAGACACGTTCTGCAAAAAGGTTAGCAGGCAGAAAAAATGAATAATGTAGTTGTACTGAGAAAAGTGAAATAGCAATCCAGTGAAAGCTGAAGAATGCAAGACGTTATTAACTGCAGTCATAACAATTCTACAGAATGTTAACCCTCAGGAGTTAAGAACAGGTGGAACCTCTGTAATGACCTACTTTGCAGGCATAACATAAGCTCAGCCAAATCTTATGTTGCATAGGATATATGACACTAAGAAGCATAGTCTCCCTGAATATGAGTATTTATTCAGTCAACTTTATCAGGGGATGAAAAAAGAAGCCTATGCATTTTACCTATTGTCTTCCTTTTACCATTGGGAAACAGAAATACAGATGCTGCCCAGCTAAATGAATAAACCATCACATTGCTACCAGCATCACAAACACCAAAGGTGGTTGCACTTACAAAATAAATGCATCTTAAAATTATCTTACTTCCAGACTAAAGATTCAAGAAAGTTATTTTATTGGCTGGGGAAGGAAAAAAAAAAGTGAAATGGAGCAGAGGCCAAGTGGTTTCAGCTATGACTTCAAACTTTAGTCATCATGAAAGTTTTATGTGGAGACTGCCACTATAATATTTATGTTGGCATGAATTTTATTTGACTTAGCAAAGGCCATATAAAAATTGGGCATTAAAAAGAAATGGCACTGCTAAAATAAGGTTGTATGTATTGCAAGTTTATTCATGGTAATAGGCAGTGTTTATAACTGGCAATTTAATGAACAAATATTAGGTCCAATATTGTGAATACCTTGGTTTCAAAATTTTAAATACATAATGCTTCAGTCAAATATCTTATGAAAAAAGTATTGCATCAGGACTACAAATTATATTATTCTTACAAAGGAGAATTAGGGTCCTCATTAGAAGTGGGAAACATGACAATGCAGGTATAATTTTGTCAAAATGCATTGAATTCCAAAACTAATTGTTAAAGCATTCCTCTGTACTTCTCAGGCTGGGGTGCATTACCCCTATTCAAAATGACATTATCTGCAGCAAAGATCACACATACAGACGTCTGACTTCCAGTTCCATAAAATATAATTCAAAATTTCCCATATTATACATTTTGAATTAAAAATGTTACCACCAAATAGTAGAGAAAAAAAACATCATCTACACAATGGTTGAACGTTTTCAATGTGATGTGCTATTGTTCCAAATACAATAATACAAACTTCATCCCCTAAAACAAAACCAACATACTACTTAAAACACCCCCTCAAAAAAAAAACTATATCAGCAGCAAGTCAAATAAAAAAATAAACTAAAGCCTACATACAAAAAGAAAAAAAAAATCTACAAAAGGGCAATGCCCTAGTCAGTACAACCCATTTTGTATGAAAGTTGGTCATTCAAATATTCAACCAAAAGTGCACATTCATTTCATGTCACAGACACAGACACACACACACACACACACACACACACACACACACACACACACACACACACACACACACACACACACACACACAGACACACACACACACACACACACACACACACACACACACACACACACACACACACACACACACACACACACACACACACACACACACACACACATGCCATATTAATTTATTAGTATAGGTCAGACTCTGTAGCCATATTAATTTATTAGTATAGGTTCCCTGGCATTGGCCAATAATAGCTAAAATCAACTTCTGCTTTGTTGATACACTTTGTTCAACAATACAGATGGGTGACAGCTATGTGAGAACAGGCAAGCTCAGGGACTGGGAACTTTGCCCTTTCCCTCAGAACTGCAGGATCTCAGAGTTAGTATATATAATTAGTGGGTGCTTTAGAGGGGATACAGCTCCCCACACATGAGATGTCCAATGGGGGGCTTGCCCCTGTTCAAAAACACTACTTGTTTTATTTGCATATTCCAAAGAGTAGCTCGGTGTGTGCATAGAAGCATGTTGACATTTCTGTTTCGACATTGCAGTGTTGATTTTGGCCACATTGACTAAACGTCAATGCAAGGAATGTCACTAGATCCATGTATATATATATATATATATATATATATATATATATATATATATATATATATATGTGTATACATATATATATATATATATATATATATATATAATGTGTGTGTGTGTGTGTATATATATACACACACACACACACACACACACACACACACACACACATATATATATATATATATATATATATATATATATATATATATATATATATATATAGATCCCCTTCAGTAGATCGAACCTTTAAAAGTTTGAGCCTCATATGGCCGAGACCATATGATCGAACATTTAAAAGTTCTAATGGACTGAATGGAGATCCATATACAGTGCGGAATGGGAAGACTTCCTTTTTCCACAATGCAGTGTGATCTCAGAGTTGGTATAGTTAAGTATCGAAGGGTGTTGGGGGGCACTGCCCCCCACGTGGGGGGTACAGGGAGGCTTGCCCCCCTGCTACGCAGGTTTAGTTTTTTTTTCTTTTTTTTTTTTTTTTGTTTCTGCTTTAGTATTCGAACTTTTAAATGTTTGATGTTATGGTCTTGGCTATATCATCTTCGAACATTTAAAATTTTCGATCTACTGAAGTAGATCCATACACACACACACACACACACACACACACACACACACACACACACACACACACACACACACACACAAATGTATATGGGTTATCTTCAGTTTATAGAACAGTCACTTTGTTGATAGCTTGAAGTGCAGGACATATCAAAACAACTATAATCGAATTTGTTTGGGAAAGGTAAGTGTGAGACTGGGATTTTAATGTCAAAACTGTTTAGATATACTACAAGTTTCAGTATTACCTGTGGGAGTGTGCGTATGTATTTGTGTGGATTGAGGTTATACTAAGGGCTAGATAAGGAGACGTATCTGGTGCATACCTCTCAACCATGCCAATTTCTTTGGAATTTCCCAGTTTTGAGGCTAAAATAACGGGGTGCCATGAATTCCCGAGTGACTTCTTCAAATCCCGATTTTTTCTTTGTTTATTAATGCTTTATCCACCCAAGAAAGTCTACTGGAACATTAATATACACTGAAGTTACAAGATGCCCTATTGTTGTCAGATTTAAAGATTGTTGTTTTAAAAGACCGGCTCCTGTAGAATTAGTTCAAATCACCACTCCCTTCTACAGTGATGAGATTCAGTGAGCGCAAAGTATCTCATTCTTACGAATAATCTGCTCTTTGGCCTCAGGACTTGGTTTGGAAAATGTAAAAATAGAGCATCTATTGAAGATGCTAAGCCATTCACAAGTCTAGAAAAAAGTAACCATGAAGGAGCATGTTAACATTTGGTGCTTGCTATTAGAATAATATAAATGCATCTTGGTGAACATTAAAGAATAAAAGCCTCAGTCGAGAGCTGCAGCACAATTACATGCCCAAGCCATGACTCTGCTTAGTTTATATTTCTTAGTTGTAAGGGAAGGGAAGTCACACTTTCATTAAGTGTGTTGTTGTCTAATCACCATAGAAAGAGAACATTCAGTGATGATGTGCACAGGAATTTGAAATTGCTCACCTTATATACAATAAACAAGGAATGCATCAGTCTTCTTGTGGCAGTCTGCAGTCACATAACTTGATGAACGCTGTTTTTTTTCATGTATCCTGATATCACAAGCCATGAGATGTATGTGCATATTAGTTTACCTTTAACATTTGATATTTGGCCTCTGCTGAAAATGGGCTTCGGCTCAGACAGTCCCGGTCAACAAATTTGGCGCCCGGAAAGTGTATTGTTTTACTGAAAGTTGTAGACATAAAGCTGCACACCCTGTTTAGTAAGACACTGCAACTGAGAGCATAACAGCAAACGTGTCTGAATATGTAGTTCCTACTTAGCGTGGTAGTTGATAATATTTTGTACTTTACAGGTACTGTAATGGCATTGGTTATGGCAGTATTTCTCAACTATCCCTGATTCGGGCTCAAATCTTGCTTTGTTTTTCCTAAAATGTATTCCAAAGAAAGAGGGATTGCTTAAAGTACAACTGGCTACAAGTGATATGAGTTGGCTTGTAAATAGCCTTTCGGTGATAGTATAGAACCCTACGCTATAACCAATCTTTCGTATATTTTGTTAAACATTTTGTATATTTAAAAAAAAAAAGTTTATGACCTTGGCAAAGCTGCTGTCGAGCATTGTGTATGTCCATGTGTTCGACAGGTGTAAGAGGACGTGGGACTGCAAACTCATATGGAAGGTAACTGTCCTAAAACTTAAATAAACATGTATGTATGTCTTGAATGGGAACTTTTCTGTTATACTTCATTTGAGTCATCATGCCAGCCCACTTCAACTCAGCAGCTGTTCTTTGAAACTCTATGACTGACTGTTTATTCTCTTCAGTCATACTTCTCCAGAGTCCAACGTCTTTCCTCAAGTAATCTGGACAGAGCCAAAAAATAATGGGTGGAGGCAAGGGCCCAAAATCAGATGGGCACGGTTATTAAATATTACTGTAACTCACTTAAAAGAGTTCAACCTGTACTTGTGAGCAGTGAAAAATATGAAACTCATAATGTCTGAAATTATTAACTGACTTGTAATTATCAATTATTTTAATAGAAAAATCAAACATTTTAGGAGCGATGTGATTATACCCTTAGCCAGAAACTATTCGTCTTGACCTCAGGCAGTTTTGTTCTGTTTTGACACCTTCCATTAATATCTGAAATGCTAAATTACCCTTCAATCTGTATTTTTAAGTTTCTCTCTCAGGAATGGGGTAGTGTCTGTCTGTAAAACATATTCTTGTGAAGAAGAGAAGACGAGAAATAATGAATCCTCACTGATGTGAACTATTAACCCCTTCTGTTTAACTGTCCAGCAGTAGTATGAGAATGCAAACTGGAGGCTGATAACTGAACCTGAAAAACACCAAATGTGTGGTGGTTGGGGACGGGTGAGTTCTTAGCATATTTTACCAAGTTGCTTTGGACTTGCTGTATGTATGGCCTTTTGCGAGAAAAGGGCAAAAAACTGACCAGTAAGGACAGAATGGTCATCTAAACTCAACATGTCTAAGCAGTGCAGGTGGACAGAAGCTGTCTGTGTCAGTTGTTTTTTTAAAGTTGCCTAAATGCCTGGAACAAGAAAACTTAATGCTGATAGTTTAGATTGCATTAAACTTGGACCGCACCTCTCATTTTTGTAATTTTAGCACCTCCTAAAAACGGATTTTGTAAGACATGGTGGTGGATTGCAGTCAGTAATAATTATTACAGACAGTTATAGATTCTTTTACTTAAGAAAAAAAGGTTAATTTGTGTCCCCTCTCTCTTTTTTTAACCATCACCCTAAGTTAATATACTTTCCTTGTTAAAAAAGTGTCTCTAATTTGAGAAGTTTCCTGTTTTCTCCTATTTTTCCAGGAAGAACAAGTCTGAGAGGATGAGCTATGCTGTCTTAATTTGGTGGTTTTGTTGGGACAAGAATTTTCATGTGACATTTGTTTTTATTTATTTGGGGGGGGGGTTCTAATTCTCCCATTTTTTTGTATGAGCAGAATGATTAAACACGTTTTGTAGCTATTGCTTTAATGGTGAGTAAACTGTGTGTTGACTAGGACCAGAGGCCTAAATTTCAATTAATTTTTTTTATTGTATATACAGTGTACAGGATGTTACGTATACTTTTTAAGAACAGGACTCTGTCATCATAATTCAGGACACTTACATTCTATCTCCTCCCACTACTCAAGGAATCAGATGAAGAAGGATCCATGCCAGCACGTGGAATCAGTCCTCCTTTTTTTCTCCATTTTCTATGTACAGTGGTGATGTCATGTCAACAGTGACCATCACCTAAAGGCAGTGTTCATACTGCTAGGTGGCTCTAACTATCAGAAACATTAGCATTTAGATTTCCACTTTTCTCATCTTGAGGGAAAAGTGTCAGTATTGTAAATACTGGTGCAAGAATAAAGTCTTCATTGCAGCTTGGCCATCTTTGTGAATCTGTCCTGCAATACACTGTTAAATGCATGATTGTTTTATCAGATGTGGTGTGCTATTTCACAACCCCAGTGTCAAACTTCCGTTCTTTCATTGCTTACGACTAAACTATAAATTATGTGTTTTATACTTGTTTAGTTGTTTGTTTACAATGAAATTCATAATCAGCTAATCTCATGGAACCCATACACACACACATCCATATGTATATATTTATATCTGTTTATCTCTCTCTCTCTCTCTCTATATATATATATATATATATATATATATATATATAAAACTAAGAAAAGAACTTCGTGACAATAAAAGCATTCAATAAAATAGTAAATAACACAAACAACTCTTGTAGAACTGTCTTTCTGAAGAAGTCTTGATAATAAATAAGACGAAAGCGCTAAAGTTCTACAAGAGTTGTTGGTGTTATTTACTATTTTATTGAATGCTTTTATTGTCACAAAGTTCTTTTCTTAGTTAAAATTTCTTCTCTTCGTTCAATTTTTTTGAGTGCGGTTAATTTTAGTTATATATATATATATATATATATATATATATATATATATATATATAAGTTATGGACAAGGTGCTGAAAGTCACAGCTGATCAAATGTGCCAGCTTTGTTTTCTGTGAGACTGTGTTACCTTACTGCAAAAAACAAGGATTTTCTTTTTTTTTAATTTTTGATAGATTGCTGAAAGACAACTTGTGTTTGATTAGTTGCCTTTTGATATATTGAATTTTCAATATATAGAGATACATATGTGTATATACATAATACATATATATATATATATATATATATATATATATATATATATATATATATTTTTTTTTTTTTTAAATGAAAAGCAATGAGAAGCATACCGTCTTCTCAAGTTGGATGTAATTAATGTAGTTGGGTTGTAAATAAGAGCAGCTGCAGTTCATTTTATTTTTATAAAAGAAAATTGTATTTTAGTTTTGCACAAGTTCAAATATTAATATAAGTGAAACACTTTTGTTCTGTTTATTTTGTGTTTCATGATCATATTTTGGTTGTCTGTTCTTCAGTTTGCATTTTAAAGTTGGTGTCCCACAATTCCAATGGAGTGGGTGGGGTTACATAATTATCATTGCAAATATTATGTTAATTAGCATACAGATTTGTACCTATTTTTCATGCGCCATTGTATAGATTTTTGATGTTTCCAGGTTGAGAGGTATGATTTGGTGTTCTGTGTGTATGTGTGCCTGTGCGTGTACGTGTGCGTGTGTGTGTGTGTGTGTGTGTGTGTGTGTGTGTGTGTGTGTGTATGTGTGTGCACGCGCGAGCGAGCTGACGTATGTGATGTTTGAGTGTCTTGTGTAATGGTACTGTTACAGAAAGGGGGTTTTCCAAGGTAAGGTTTAAGGTTAGGGTTAAGGTTAACATGCATTAATAAGGTCGTGCAGGAGTATTCATCTTTTTTATCAGTTGTCTTACACTTTGGGTTTTACTGACTTTCTGTAGTCTCTTTCTTTCATCTATATTAATTTTACTGTGCATTTCTATTAAACAATGTAGGTCTTCCTTTAGTTCATTCTCATCTTGGCTGAGAGCATCCTCTTTCCTCTGTTTCCTACTCTTTCCCTTGCTATGTAATTCTAACTGGGCTTTTAACCACATCTCCTGCAGAAAGTTATAAAATTTTACTTTGTGGTATGCCTTTTCTAAAAGTGT
The DNA here is from genome assembly GCF_019279795.1 of Protopterus annectens. NCBI lineage: Eukaryota > Metazoa > Chordata > Ceratodontiformes > Protopteridae > Protopterus > Protopterus annectens. Next base: position 1,094,047,505 of record NC_056745.1, read on the forward strand.
CCTGCTCTGTCTGCAGAACCATTTTCTGGGGATTTACTGAGTCAGCATGTTGTTACATTGCCTGTATTTAAATGTTCACACTAAACCCATCACTTCTCAATTGGTCTATCATTTCAGTTTCTATTTATTACTTTTCTGCCTCATTAAACCTCAGTAAACTTTTTTTTTTACTTCTCAATATGTTCTACTTTTATGTTCTTATTCTTTCATTTGTAAAATATGTACCACACCTTGATGCCTTTGCCTGTATATATCTTCTAATATCTTTGGAGCTACAGCGGTTATATCTGTTAGTACAGCTTTCTTTTTGCATAAATATTGCATCATATCAGGTATTTTTTCTTTCCTCAGTCCATACTTCTTTTTCAAACATTTGGAATTGCATAACTGATGGGAATGAAGACCAGCATGCACTGCTTGTCAGAAAAAGGTAATGTAATGCCAGACTGCCATGTTCAAAGGGAATGTGGAACAAAGATTAAAAAAAAAAAGAAAACAATGCAAATGAGACATATCATGATGAATAAGAAATAAGTATGAAGAAGAAAGGGAGGAAAAACAAATCAAAGTTCCCAACATAATGCAGAAAATGGAACACGAAAGGAAGGAAGAACAAATCAAAGTTCCCAACAGAATGCAGAAAATGGAACACGAAAGGGAGGAAGAACAAATCAAAGTTCCCAACAGAATGCAGAAAATGGAACATGAAAGGGAGGAAGAACAAATCAAAGTTCCCAACAGAATGCAGAAAATGGAACACGAAAGGGAGGAAGAACAAATCAAAGTTCCCAACAGAATGCAGAAAATGGAACACGAAAGGGAGGAAGAACAAATCAAAGTTCCCAACAGAATGCAGAAAATGGAACACGAAAGGGAGGAAGAACAAATCAAAGTTCCCAACAGAATGCAGAAAATGGAACACGAAAGGGAGGAAGAACAAATCAAAGTTCCCAACAGAATGCAGAAAATGGAACACGAAAGGGAGGAAGAACAAATCAAAGTTCCCAACAGAATTCAGAAAATGGAACACAAAAGGGAGAAAGAACAAATCAAAGTTGCCAACAGAATGCAGAAAATGGAACACGAGTAGAGAGTGAAGGGTGAGAGAAGGGGGGAGGACAACAAAGTACTTAAAAAGTTAAAGATGGACTTAAAAAGGAAAGAAAAAAAAACAGAAGGCTGAAACATATATATAATAAATAGTGTGAAACAATGGACAAGGAGAGAGGCAGTAATAAGGTATCACAAAGGAACAGAAGTAGCTAGAGTGTTTTCATCAGTATGTAATGTTTTTGGAAGGAATGAAAGTCAAAATTTAGAAATGGTAGAAGGGTTGTGGATGTATTCAGTTTGCAAAGAGAAGTGTTCATATGTTCATAGGTTTAAAGGTATATACTAGGCTAATGAAGACCAGTGCCTTTATAAGCCTAGCCATGCAACTCAACTAAGTTGTGTCTGCATATACTGTTGGTGTCTATTAGGAGAGGTATGTTAATCTGGAGGTGGCTAAGGGTTTTGTGGTGGGAGTATGCTAGTGTGGTAATATTTTACTTATTGTCTGCCTCTGTTCATTAAAGACATGGGGGCCACATCATGGGTTAAAATATAATTTCCCATCCAGTCATCAAAGTTACATCAGAATAGGGTCAGGAATGAACTCTGCTTCACATGGTCGAGGAGTTTATTGCATTGCGGGGGGATCCTTTGAAACACATATCAGTCTTCCCAGCATGTTCTATTTATGTGACAGGTGAAGTATAAATCCTTGGATATAGTGCATCTAATGCTGCTCATTTTGTGGATGTTCAGCAGTATTATGCTGCTGTAAGGAGAATGAAGCTAAACTGCTAGGCTAAGGAATGATAAAAATGGTATGGCGAGTACATGTAAACTGTATCGATTAACAAAAAAACAGAAAATATGGAACAAGGAATGCGCACATGGATTTTAAGGAAAGAATAAAATGTCTGTGAAAATTAAAGATTATATTAATGAAAGTGCAAAAGACATATATTTGGATGATTTTAATTGCAATTTAAGGCAAAAATTAAGAAAGTGGTCAGTTATTTTATGAAATAATAGCAGTTAAGTGACTGAGGATTTAAATTACATTTGAAAAAAATGTATTTTATTAGGTTTACTATCATTACTGCGAATGGCAAAACATTTGCCATTTGCAGTAGCGAAAATAAATACAGAAACTGGACACTCCACTCCTATACAATGTCGACCCAAATAATCAACACATTTGAGTTGACATTACCACCGAAAACATCATGTGATATCCGTATAGGAGCTGATGTAAATCAAATGCTGCCCCCCCCCCACACCCCCTGCTAATAATATATTTCAACTCAGCGATCGCACTACAGTGGGAATATGGATGAATTTCACTTCCCACTGTACAGTGATCTCCATACAGTTGGTCAAACGACTGCATCCATATAAGTGTGTTCGACTGCCCCATGCACTTGACATTGTGCAAACAACATTCTAATTTTCAGCAACATATGTGCCGACAGCTTGCCGTTCGCACAATTAATGTTAAACCATTTTATTAATACACTGGCAACTAAGATAGATGATATATTAGAAAGTGAGTGTGCTAATGTTCAAGAATGCAAAATATAAATATACATTTCTCATATAACATATTTTTAAAAACTTCAAGATCCCATAAGATATTACTTTTGCTGATGGTTTGCTATGGTCATACAGAAGAAAGAAAGAAGGATAGTTGATGTTAGAACTAACTGTCTTTTTTTACACATCTCTAGTTGGTACACATAAGGAATCTAATAAAAAGGGAAAGTAATGAAATAAAAAAATGTGGATATTTTCAAACTATGGTGAGAAATGGATAAGAAGAGAATTAAAAACATGTAGGAAGAAGAGGATTGAATAATAGTATTAAAGATAAGTAAGAAAGTAAAAAATTGGAATTTAAGTTTAAAGGAAGGTGGATTAAAGGAAACTATATACATGAAAGTTGCTGAAAATGTTACTTAGAAAACAAATGAAAAAATGTTATATAAAGAAACACAAGAAGCAATAAAGGAGAGGAGAAAAAGTAAAATGAGAAAGAAAAGTATAGAACCTGTGAATGTATTCAGAGATTATGCTAAGGCTAAACTATGAAAACTAAATTATGACCTGACTAATATTTGTTATTTCCCTCCTGAACTGATGACACTCATGCATATGTGAAATTCTTTACCCTCAGTTTCTATGTTCATGCAAAGGGCTGCATAGAGGCATTTGCCTCCTACAGAAGTATACAATAAATAACTGCACCACTAAGGAAAACGACCCAGTTTTATTCAAATAGGTTAAACGCTTTTGTCTGATTAGTATCAGACATCTTCAGAACAAAATTTCAAGTTCAATGCATTAGTATTTTAAAAAAAAACAATGACCAATCAACAATTAGTACATCACAAACAATTAAATAACATGATATCAAATGTCCCACCCCAAAAAGTACTCAGTTAAAACAGTGTAATATACAATTTCAACAAAAATGAATACAGTCTAATGAACAATTAATGTTCAGAAGTTCAACATAAATATTAACAAAATGTTATGACGCAAGGGAGCTGTTTTATAGTTTCACAGCCCTCAATTTAAGAACACTAGATATGCTAATGATATCATTTAACCCTGGGGTTCTGCTTGCATCCAATTTAATTTGTTAAAGCAACTCTCTATATTCCAATGTTGCCTCCCAATGCCCCCCCCCTGGGGTCATGTGCAACTTGTTCTACAACAAAGAAAATAAAATTGCTTTTAGGACATTCCTTAGAATGTCTAAATAATGCAGCCGATTCTTTACAATGTCTCAAATAATAAATTTATCCTCACACTCTTTTCCTGAAAGTCATTTTGGTTTTCCCTATATAAAAACTTTTACAGGAAATACATTTCACTAACAATGACAGTGACAATATTATTGTTACACATCAAGGGATTAAACACACTTTTTGTGATTTTTAATGTTTTTAGTTACACAGATGTAGTAGTGGACAAAGCTTTTTTTTTAACTATTTATGAAGGGTTTTTATATTGTCCCTAGTAAGCCTCTGAGACTTGTGGACACTTTGGTGGATTTAAAAAAATGTTTTTGCATAAAGTCAATCTTAGTATTTTGTTAAAAAACACTAACATTAATATCTATTCAGGTGCAGAAGGTTTAAGAAGGAAAAGCATTGCTAACCCACCCTTACACCCCAGTTTAAAACATTTTTGAAGAACTGGTTGAAATTGACTTGAGGAAAATAAAAAAAATAACAGAAAGGGGAGGATTTCTAACAAATCTGATAAGGAATGGACCCTAATAAAAAAAAAAAAAAACTAGTGGACTTCGGTTACCGGGTGATGAAGCCTGACAAGGGAGGTGGAGTTGTTGTAATGGAGAACATTGACTATGAATCTCTCATGTTTAACATTTTGAGTGGCGATCAGAGATATGAACTAATTTCTAAAAATGAAATCTATAATAGCTTATTCCAAAACTGATTATTATATTAAAGACCATTTTTTCAGGGTAGTATTAATAAAAAGCTATTTAACTACCTGACCATGAACGACCCTCATATACTCTCCATTTTTGCTATATCAAAAGTCCACAAAAATATTTTAAAGCACCCTTTACGCCTGATTGTAGAAGGGCTGGATTGAAAACTGAACCCCTAGTATTTTCATTGACCAAAAATTAAAGAAATTTGTTTCTTATATTAAACATATTACAAGGGATTCCTGTGACTTTTTAGGTAATATTTCAGTAGGGGTGTTTGATAAGAATTTGATTTTTGTCACTACTGATATTATAGATTTGCTCTCTAGTACACCCCACACTGAGGGTTTAGACAACAAGAAGTCCTGATGGAATGTGACTATTTATCTAATAACAAGGTTAATTTGATTTTAGAATTTATGGAAACCATACTGAAGAGCAACTTTATTTATTTTAAGGGTGATTACTTTAGACAAACTTGAGGGGTTGCTATGGGGGGGGGGGTGTTGCACCCCACTTTTTGCCAACCTTGTTTTTTACTTTTGGGAGCAAAAGTTTGTGTTTCCTTCTGAATATTTTTTGAAGATTGTTCTTTACACTCATTTCTTGGATATTTGTTTGTTTTGGAGAGGGACGGAAGAAGAATTAATTGAATTTCGGATTTATATATTGCCACTTCTTTTCTTAGGTTTACTAGTAACCAGTCTAAAGATGCTATAAATTATTTAGATGTGTGTATATGCAAAGATTGTGTGTTGAGGAGGTTCCATTCAATGATCTTCCATAAGGACACATTTTCTAATTCCTACTTACATTTTTGTAGTGAACACACTTTTTATCAAAAGAAAGGTATTGTGAAAGGACAAATGATTAGGGCCTCCAGAATGATCACTGAATATGATGTATTTGAACAGGAAATTAATTTTATTACAAAATTATTTCTCAAGAGGTATTACCCAGAAGAGCTGATTGATCAGTTAAGTTTGGAGGTCAGTAATAAACATATAAATGATTATGGCCCCATTTTGGGGTCAAAAATAGGGGAACAGTTAAAAAGGTTAGAAAAAAGTTCACATGACATGGTATTTGTATACAAATATAATAGTAAATTTGAGGAACTGGAAAATATTATAAGAAAATATTGGGGAGTTTTAAAGTTGACCCCGGAGGTTAACAAAGTGGTAGCAGATGTCCCTGTCATTGTTAGGAGAAGAGGCACCAATGTGAAAGAAATTTTGGAAAACAGAGAGAACAAGCCCAAGGACAATAATAAAAAACTTGGTACTTACAAATGTAAATACTGTAATTAATGTTCATACAGGGGTAACATATACTAAGAGGCTAGGGACAAAGTCATTAAATCAAATGGGTATTTTAATTGTGGTAGCAAGGGGGTAGTTTATTTAGTGAAATGTATTTCCTGTACAAGTTTTTAAATAGGGAAAACTGAAAGGACTTTCAGGAAAAGAGTGTATGAACACATTTATGATTTGAAACATTGTAAAGAATCTAATGCATTATTTAGACATTCTTAGGAATTTCCTAGAACAAGGAGGGCCATGGTGGTGCAGCGGTTAGCATTGTCGCCTTACAGCAAGAGGTTCTCCCATTCAATTTTCATCTGGAGCGCCTTCTGTGTGGAGTCTGCATGTCCTCCCTGTGGTCAAGTAATGCTAAAGACATGCAGGTAGGAGTGAGCGTGCCTTTGTTGAAAGTTGGGCATCAGGCTGGCAACTTGGCACTGTAAAAATCCACTGCCAATCATGAGCAGACCGGAGTTCTGCTGTGGCGACCCCTAACCGGGAAAATCCAAAAGACTTTTTTTGTTGTAGAACAAGTTACACATGACCCTAGGGGTGACTATTGTGAGGCAATGTTGGAATATAGAAAGTTGCTATGGCAAATTAAATTGGATGCAGGCATAATCCTGGGGTTAAATGATAACACTAGCATATCTAGTGTTCTTAAATTGAGAGCTGCAAAGCTATAAAATAGCTCCCTTGCTTCATATCATTTTGTTAATATTTTGTTGAGTTTTTGAACATTAATTGTTCATTAGATTTTATTCATTTTTGTTGAAGATGTATATTATACTGTTTTAACTGAGTACTTTTTGTGGTGGGACATTTGATATCATGTTATGTACTAATTGTTAATTGGTCATTGTTTTTTTTAAATATTGATGTATTGAACTTGAATGTTTGTTCCGAAAAAGTCTGATACTAATCGGATGAGAGCATTTAATCTATTTGAAAACCTATTTGAATAAAACTTGAAAGTTTTCTTTAGTGGCACAGTTTTTTATTGTTTTCTTGGTTTTATTCTTATTTGTATCCTACAGAAGTATATACAATGCCAGATTTAAAAATAAATCCATATGATGGATTCCAAATATAAACATGTACTACAACAAAAGAAAAAAATACATTGCACACAAAATAAGTGTAATTCCCAATATGTTAAAAACACTCTTGCTCAACTTATCAGGGAACTCTGGTCCCTGATCAAATCAACCAAAGCCAGATATGAGGTAAAATAGCAGTCCAGGCAAAGACAACCACAGATCATTTTTTTAGATATATTAGAAATGTCAACAATATTACCCAGCACTCTACAGCACTAACAATAAATGACACCACCTACTCTGACCCAGAGGACATAGCCAGTCTACAAGCAGATACATTTAGCTCAAATTTCACTTCCCTTGCCCTGACATTCCCAGACAACATACCTGCATCTTCAGCCTCCCCAACATTTTCCAAGAATAAAACCTCAAGGCACTATCCAAGTCCAAGAACACTGCTTCTATGGGGCTGGAAAACACAAAAAGATGCCTGCTGGTCACCCTAAAACAGAATCTGTCAAACTCCATAAAGAGACTACTCAGTAACAGCCTTCAAACAGGCTTTGTGCCAGATGAATGCAGGACACAGCAGTCATTCTCCTGCACAAGGGCGGGGTATCAACTAACCCAGGTAATTCTAGAGCCACAAGTCTGACCAGCCTCATCTGTAAGGCTATGGAAAGAATCATTATTGCATTAATAAATAAGGGCATAGGTTACCTACAGAGCCTTGACCCAAGCCAATATAGTTTTGTCAAAGGCAGATCTTGCCTACTGAATCTTGTTGAATTCTTGGAAGAGGTTACTGAAGCAATGGATGAGGGAAAATCAGTACAAACGACTTATCAAGATCTCACTTAACACATTCAACACCATTTCATCCTCAGGTATTGTTAATACACTCTCCTAGCTAAATTTTAATCCCTAAGTAACTCAATGGATAGCAAATTAGCTTACAACATATTCCAGGCAATTAGGGCGGGCACCTCAATGTCCTCCAAAAGACCTGTTACCAGTGGTGTACCCCAGAGCTCCATCCTTTTCCAATCCTGTTTGGAATTTACTTCTTACAGGTCAAAGCTAACACTGAGGGCTTACAGCTGACCAAGTTTGATAATGACTGTAAACTAGATGTCATTATAGACTCTCCAGGGGACAATAAGATCCGCCAAGAGGATCATTCCCAAACAAACAGCTGGTGTCAAAATCATGGACTAAGACTAAATGCCAAAAAATGTATAATAGTACCCTTTAGCAAGCATGACATCCCCTGTAACTGTCAAATTGATAACATACCCCAAAAATAAATCCAGTACTTAAAGACCTGGGAAAATATGTAGAGATCAAACTATTGCTTGGTCAACCATGTATCCACTATTGTAAGAAAGTCCACTTTCACTGCAAGCTTATTAGTAAGGGCATGGTTTCCAGGTCCAGGGATGTGATCATTCTACTGTATTCAGCACCTAATAGGCTGACCATAAAGTATACTGCCCCTTTGGTATGTACCTGTCATAACACATAAATTCACATTGCATTTTCTCACCAAAGAAATCAAAGACCTAAATGACAAGAACTACACTGAATGTCTCAAAGCCTTGTCTCTATTCTCACCTTCATACAGTCTACTAAGTAATGACCTCTGCCTTGCATACATAGACTCAACAGTCCTATCTTCTTAGACCTCCTACACATTCACAAATCCAATGGTGCCAAAAAACAGCTGCTCAAGAGATGCTAATCTCTTCTGCTACGTAAATAGAATATATGGGGGGACAGATATGTATCACCACCTCTTTAGACTCTTCTTCCCCTTCACATAAAACAAAGTACTTCTCTTATTGTGTTTGAAATGTAATTTGGATGAATGGCTGGCGATCTGCAAATTCATCCTTGTTACTTATGGAAAGGGGTAACATGAAAATGTTTGGCCTGCTCTGGGTAATTCATATGTAAATTACAAAATTAATTGGAATACATGGCTAGGCTTCTAAAGATACACAAGGGTCAATAGCCTATTAAGTAACTATGAACCTATGAAAAGGGGAAATCAATGGGGCCAACTAGAAAGTACATTAAAAAGACCAGGATGAGGAGCTTGGTGTGTGTGTGTGTATGGGGGGGGGGGGGGGTGGACCAAGTGGTTGATACCATTTTCACTCATCAAGGGGAGGGAGGTTGTTGTCATTAAGGTACTTACCCTCTCTAGTGTGGTGGGAACAAAACTCTTGATATATGTGTGACAGGAGAGATGGGCAGACTTCAATGCCCCCATAAGGGAATATGGTAAGGCACACACAGAGTGTCACTGCCTATTCATACTTCTGAAAGTAAGACAGCTATCAGCCTCCAAAATTAGCATTTTCTTACATAAAGACAAATATCACATTGGCTACTCATGGCATCCCTTTCCCTTGAGAGTCAAGTGGTGATGGTACCATGATGTTGCAGCAGAGATGGTGAGGGCCAAAAATACACAACAAAGACACTGCATATTAGATTCATTTACTCCACATTTATGTGTCATCTGGTACAGGCACTGCAGGATCTATGTCCCCTTCTAGTGAACTACCCAACCTGAATAGGATATAGCAAAGGTGAGACTACCAGAACAAAGACAAGGGCAGATCTATCAGGTCTTGTAGGTGTCAGGGCTCTAAAGTGCCCACATGCCAACTATTGGAAACAACTGTAGGGTATCTGGTACTCTGTGGAAAATTGTAAATCATCCTGAATTCACAGTGGGAAAATAAACTCAGACTTACTGAATATGAACAGAATGCATGAAAATTGACTTGGTTTGTATATGCATAATATTTGTGATATGCACAGTTGCTGTTTTATATGTTTTCCTATCTTGTTGAACGTGTTGCTATATCACTTTTCTGATATGTTTGATATCAATGTCAGAAGTGCATTATTTTACTCTGAATTAATGGCTGCATGTTTCATAGTCAATGCTTATTCATATCTCAAAAAGACTACATAAGATCAGCACCCCTAATCAACTGCCATATGTATGCATTATCCAAAGCAGCTTATGTTAAGCATCTGGAGTTCTGACCTAGCACCAGAAAACACATCATTCATCTTTTTTAATCACATATTTCAAACACTATAAAGCAGGGAAATCTAACATTAAGGTATGACAATGTGGCAATGAAGTGCACACTTCTAAAAAAAAACAACAGAAACAGAAAAAGAACAACAGAAATGTACTATCATGGTTACATCTGTATAAAAATCTGAGCAGGATTACTCCAGTGCTTTTTTTAACACACCTCATTATATCTGTATAAACCCCCATTCCTCCAATTCCTTAAGTAATGTACCTTCACACTACCTATATTCTTGATACGCATTACTATTACTTATTTGTGTTACCTAGGTAAACCTGCTTGGCACAAGCATTAACACAGTATCACTGCTAAGTAACTGACTCAGAATCACTAAGTAAGGAAAGAGAGGCAGTGACAATCAAACCCGGGACAACAAGATAAAGCTCTTTACTAGTCATCTACTAAAATTTCAGATAACAAAATCAGAAATAATTTTGCTATTTATGTTTAAAGTTAATAAGTGCCTGTCACCTAAAATTATTATTTTTATATGATAAGCCACCAACTCAAAACACAACATATCTTGTGGCTCACCTTACAGAACCACCATTAAAATCCAAAATGTTTATTCACTATATTGGTGCCAGAATAAATGGTTCATTTTGTCAAGCCTTAGCAACAGCACAAATTAAGTATATAGTGCTGATTACGTAGAACAGTGTTGTGAATTTAGAAATAAAAACAAAAATAATTCCACAGCTATGAGAACAATTTCAGAGTTTAACATGAGGTCATTATAATTCACACTGCAGCAGTCTTTATGATCCAGTCTCAAGAAAAGAGATGAGAAAATATGCAACCCCTGCCTAAGATCCAATACAGAAAATGTACCCTTTTATGTACACTTAAAATTCTAAAAGTAAAAGTGACAGTTAAAGTACTGAAAAGGTGTAGCAAACATGGTCACTCTGCACTATCATTATGTCATGGCAAGGGGTTAAGGCAATGAAACTCCTCAAAAGGTCAGCAGATTGAAAACTAGGCAATTAAACTTATGAATATATGAACCTAAAGTTACAAAACCACAGTCTCAGAATCCAGTGCACTTTTCCATGCAGTTTGCTTTTAAACTATTAACTATGATTGTTTCTACCAGAACTAATTTGTATTATTTTTATTTTTGCATTTGGTGAAAACAACAGTGCAAATGTTTTTAATTGTTGTCTGAAAGATAAATGCTAAGTTTGTTTTCTGGAAATGAGAAATGATGTCACCCAGTATGTGACAAGTGACAACTAACACACTCACAGGATACAATGAAGACAGGAATATGATGCACATTTCTAACATGCAATAATGATACAGTCTACAGCATTTGCAGGATAAAATTCTTGCTCTCAAGTTTTGCAGTTTTACAATATTTCCATTCCAAACTGTCAGCATAGTTTTCATCAGTCTAGTTCATGAAGATAATTCATCCTGAAGGGTGACATTGTAAAGCAATTTCCATGCTACATGCTTGGACTAGCAATCTGCATAATGAACAAGCTCAGTGTTGATAAACTAGAATATACAATAAAATATGGATGCTAAAATATTTAGAGATGTTCCTGTTACATTACAAATTAAATCTCAATATTGCATGTAACTGTTTTTGCAAAATACAGTCTAGCTTTGAGCAGTGAAGATGAACTGAGCATCCACAAACAATTATTCCATTTTCATTTCCATAGATATGTAGGGGCTCGTAGCAGGTTTGGAAGAATTGGAAATACAAAATGAGAAAGATAGACTGAAAGGGCTTCTAATGGTCTAAAGATGTTAACAGGCAGCAGCAGTTTACTTAAGAAAACAGGAGAAGAAGACAAAGTCTACAAAATGAGAAAAGTTACATTTTGGACAGAAATGGAGAGTACCAGAAGGCAGAGTGAAGTTAGGGCTACAAAAACAAAGAGCAGAATTTGTCCATCAAATCAGGGTGCCACAGTACTTGGGGTAAATGTTCTTTATACTTTTCTGTTATATGAGAATAATATATCAGTCTGCGATATGGGGAATCATCAGTCAGAAATCACTGTTTAGTACCTTCAGCTCAGGCAAGTGTAAGGCATGAGGCAATATGGATTCACCATGAGGAGGACGAGGTAGACGGAATGAATACATATAAACTACATGAAAGGAGGCCTGGTTTCAATATATACACATATCAAATGCAAACTACCCCTTTGTTCATTTATTTTATTCCTAGTTGTCATAGTAATTATACAATTAACTTACTGTCATGTCTCAGCTTTCTGAAGTGCACTATTTTACAGAGTTAATCATTACATGTGTCATATTCATTCCCAAGTTTATGTCTCCAAAAATGTCACCTGAGTTCAGCACATAAAACTGACTGCTAAATATATATATATATATATATATATATATATATATATATATATATATATATATATATCATGCAAATTGTTGTTTTAGATCTAGTTGGCATTTTGATCCTACCTTGCACAGTAATTAGCAGAAGGATCATCTAATATCATAGGATTACAGTTACAATTTGGAACTTGTTTTTGAGATAGATGTGACAGTCTACCATGACCAACTCAGCTCAACAGTATAAGCACACACAAGAACCACTGCAAATAGAAATGGTCTGCAGATAAGCTAAAATAAATAAATAGACATATCCCTTGCATACTCCACAATATCTTCAGATACAAATGAGTTTGCATACTCTGTAAATTAAGCAGGTAATGGTGTCCCTATGTGCTCTGCATGGTGACCAGGCAATGGTGCCCCTGCATGCTCTGTATGACAAATACAGATGCCTCTCTACACTATGTACAGTTATCATGTACAGTTAATTCTGCACAATCTGTATACTAACAATTGTGATTTGCAGGCAAGCAGCAAATACAGCAGATCATTTACAGTTTCTACTGAATGCAGATATAGATGCTGCTGCATTCAAAGGTGTCACTATACACTTTATGCTGTCAGCAAATCCACTGTACAGTAAGGAAACACATGTTTCTATGGATGCTGCATTATCAGCAGCTACTGGTGTTCTTATATACTATGCATGTTAGGTATGTATAGGCTTTGTTGTGCACAGTTTGCACTAAGCATACACATAGTCCCTACACTCTCAGTATGATGAACACACAAATGTGTTTCTACTGTCTACAAATGCTAAGTTGTCCCCACACACTTGATATGCTGAAGACACATCACTAAGCACCATATATGCTTATCATGCATGAGTTTTCTCTGCAGACTGATTGCTGAGCGGATAACTATCCCTGAATACATACAGGTTTCCTTCCACACTGTGTACAGGTTTACAGGAGATTACTAGGCTAGTGGCTCAAGAGCCTTTAGAAGCCTAGACAATATAACCAGATTCTGCCCAGTATATGGCCTCTAGTGGAAGAAGAATGGTATATGTTTGTGCCTACACCTTCAGCATTTTACAGATTTTACAGTTTTTACAGATTGACCCTATCCAAAAATGACAGAGGCGTCACCTCGGGTGTGAATTTTTGATTCTCCATCCACTGATTCAGACTGGTCCTGAAGAGGGCCAGGGAAGGACTCTGCTTAATTTGAAAAATCTGTTTCTCCAGCATGTTCTGTTTGATTCACTGACTATGTTTATATCCCTAGAAGAGGTGACCCTTGTACTGTTTGTCTTGCGAATATGTAGTGGTTCCATCAAGGCTGGATTTGTGAGTGCCTTTTAAGTCAGGCATAGGTCACCCCTTAATACTCGATTGGAGACAGAGTAAAGGGAAAGGGCATTCAGTCTATCCACATTTATTTATTTATTTATTGCAGTTGGTTTTCTAGGACATATTGTTAACACACTGTATTTTCTTAAAAAGGAATCTCTGAAATCATCCCAGCTGTTTTAAGTGCCTAGTCAAGTACATTCCAAATGGCATACTGCACTTAATTATGGTCTAATGAAGGCTTTGTAAATTGGGACTATACCTTTACTTATAAGTTGTGCCACATAGAATGACTTCCTCAACACTGTGGACACACGACAGTCACAGTTCAGGGTACTATCTACATGTGTACCTAGATATTTTACCTCTGAGTCTACTCTTGGGGGGGGTGTTGTTAATGTTGTAGTTTTCAGGGGTATTTGATTTCCCAAAGGGTACAATAATGCATTTCTTCACATTTAGTTTCAGGCAGTGGTTCTGACACCAATCATTTGCCTGACTTAGACCCTCGTGAAGGATATCTACATCACTGCAGGGGGTTCAATGATTGCCCCCCCCCCCATTTTGCAGGTGTTAGAAAACTTTATTATTCAGAGGCCTTTCACATTGGCCTTGGCATCCGAGAAGTATATTCCAAACAGGAGTGGTCTCAACACTGTGCCCTTTGGCACGCCCCTAGAAACTGACCTGTTGCTGGAAATGGAATCACCCACTTTAATCACATGTATCCTGTCCTTTCTTTTTTCTCAAACAATTTTTATTAATTTCCATAAGTAACAATAAATTAAATAATTAAATACATTTTATTAGAATCATAAATTATGTGGGCCCAATCAGCTTTGCAGCTTAAATAACATCTCCAGCATAAAGTGTTTTGGGAAGAAGTCATTTTAGCTATCTTATTGGGAGTATAAAAAGCTCTATGTAGAAATTTCTAGGTGAAAATCTTCCAGGATTGTAAATTAGAGGTTAATTTAGTAGAGCATAGTAGGTTAATTTTACTTTCAATTGATAGGTTAATTGTGTGTCCTTTAGTGATAAAATCCCAAAATTTTTGTTTAGGATTAACTTTATAATTTATTAAAATTTTGTATAATTTTGATGTTAAATTTGTCCAATTATAATTGTTATAAACCATTTCCTGTATGTAGAATATCAATTTAGGCTCAATATTAAAGGAGGGGTTATTAATTATTCAGCATAGTTCTTGAGCATAACATAGAATGCTTTGAAGTACAAGCCAATCTGTATTTGGGATGTCAAATTTATTTTATATTTGTTGTATATCTAAAACTGTCATGCTCTTTATACAGTGTTGCCAGCAAGTGAAGTTTTTAAATTCCCAATCATTAAAAATATTTTTATGGATTTTGTTAGAGAAATGTTTTGTAATTTTGAAGGGAATCAACAAGTCCCATCATATTTTTATATGTATGTTGGTAATGATAAAATATCTATATAAATTGTAAATGTAATTTACATAATTTAAATTAGTGGGCTTCACTGTATTATGTTGTAGATTAGCACATAGCATATACCAGAATTTATTGGTTTGATCATTTAGCAGAAGATTTTTTCCTAATTTGGTTTCATTTAAAAAGATGATAGTGTGAAGTGCTTTCCAATCAGAGGAAAAGTTAGGGTCTATCCAGTTGATAACTATTTTGAAGATTGAAGCCTTGATATATGTTTCAAGATCCAGGAAGTTGATTCCTCCCAGTTCCCAGGGTCTAATATGATGAGAATAGGCTATCCTATTCCTTTTTGGGAACCAGAGAAAGTTTAATAATATTTTGTTAATGTCTTTTAGGAGTTCTTTATTTGGTAACATTGGAATAGCTTGTGCTATGTAATTTATTTTTGGAAGTAGAAACATCTTTATTAATTGTAGTCTATCCTTAAACTTTAGGAATCGTCTATTCCATTTTTCTATAAGCGATTTTAAAGTAGTTAAGATAGTTTTATAATTTGCAGTGAGGATAGTGGTGATATTTTCACATAATGAGATCCCTAAGTAATTTATAGAGGCAACCTGTTTTCCTATTATATGATTTGAAGTTAAATGAATATTATGTTTTTTATTCAAAAACATGTAATTAGATTTTGTATCACTTATACGTAGATCTGAAGTATAAAAACATTTTTTTGATTGTATATCTAATTCCTGCAGAGTTTCTTCTGAAACGCTCAGGGTGAGAAGGATGTCGTCTTCAAAATGCATGATTTTGGAATTAAATTGACCATATATGTCAATACCTTTTATTTTTGAATCTTGACGTATTACAGATGCAAATAATTCTATTGCTAAAGAAAATAAAATGGGGGACATAGGGCAACCTTGTTTAGTGCCTTTGGAGATTAGGTTTATAGGTTCATAGGTAGGTATTAGGCTATCTGCCCAAAGGCATTTATAAGCCTAGCCGGAATGTGTTGGCTTTCGCCGCCCCCTTAGATTAGTTCCCTGTGCCTCTTTCCAGCAAAGCCATTGAAGTGATCCCTGGGGTAAACTTTTGGTTTCCCATCCACTCGTCAAAGTTTCTCTTGAAGAGGGTTAGCTAGGAGCTCTGCCTAATGTAGATTGGAATCTTGTTCCAGAGCATGGAAAGTCTCTGGGACAGGAATCTATCCCTCATGCATGTCCTATTTATTGTTCTGGTGAAGTTTAGACCCCTGGAGCATGTGGCTCAATGGGATATGTTTTTCTTTAGATGGAGCATGTCCATCAATTCTGGGTTGGACGTAGCCTTGTATGTCAGACAGAGATCACCTCTGAGTACATGGTATGCAACCGAGTATAGCTGGAGTTTCTTCAGTCAGGCTGCATAGGGCATCTGCTTGAGGTCAGTGATCCTCTTGGTGAGGTACTTCTGTGGTCTTTCCAGTTGTTGCAGGTGTCTTATAAGGTACATCCCAAATGGGCAATGTACTCTATGATGAGTCTGATGAGTGATGCATAGAGGGGCCTAATGACCTCTTTCGATCTGGATGCAAACCCTTTTGTGATTAGGTGGGCCACAAAGAAGGATTTTCTAACCACTTTGGCAATGTGATTATCAAAGGAGAGGTTATTATCTACTTGGGTCCCCAGATCCCTTATTACGTCTTCCGTATTTAGGGGGCTACCACCTATGTGATAGTTTGTGGGTACTTTGTTTTTTCCAAAGGGGATGACTATGCACATTTTAGCATTTAGCTTGAGGCCATGGTCTTGATACCAGGTATCTGTCTCAGTGAGACCCTTTTGAAGGATGTCTGTGTCAGCCAGAGAGTCAATTATAGCCCCTAGTTTGCAGTCATCTGTGAACTTGGTCAGTCATAGTCATCCTGTGCTTGCCTGTACCTCTGAGAAGTATATGCCAAACAGGAGGGGTCCTAGGACTGAGCCCTAGGGAATGCCACTTGTAACTGGTTTAGAGTCAGACCTAGCTCCTGCAACTCTTACCATGTGGGTTCTGCCCATGAGCCAGTTGGCAACCCATCTCGTGACGTACGGGTTTATGTTCAGGCTGGTGAGCTTGTCTATAATACCCGAGTTGGGAATGGTGTAGAAGGCTTTTGCGAAGTCTAGGTAGTCTGTGTGGACCAGCTTTCCCTCATCTATAGCCTTGGTAAATGTCTCAAAGAAGTCCACCAGGTTTAGGAGGCATGATCTGCCCTTAACAAAGCTGAACTGGGTAGGGTCCAGTGTTTGGAGGTTCCCAATGTCTCTGTTAATGAGATCCATGATGATGCATTCCATAGCTTTGCAGACCAAGCTAGTCGGGCTTATAGGGCAATAGTTCCCTGGGTCCGTTGTGGCTCCATCTTTGTAGAGTGGAATAACCATTGCTGTGTGCCACTCTGTGGGCACATAGCCTGTTGAGAGGCTGAGTTTAAACAGTGTGTTTAGGTGAGGAGTTAGTTCATCTTTGAGCTCATGTAGGACACAGCCTGGGACACCATCCGGTCCCATTGATGCTGTGTTTTTGGCTTTGGAGAGGGCTGTTTTAACCTGTCTGTGATTTCAGGGGCACTACATTCTTCTGGTATAGTTATGAACCATTTTGGGGGTGAAAGGAGGGTGAAGTTTGCACTGAACCTGTCTGCCAGGATGTTGGCTATATCAGTCGGTTCAGTGTATTTTGTGTCATTCTGCACTAACTCCGAGCAGATCTGAGAATTGCCACTTAGATTCTTGACATAGCTAAAGAATGCTTTGTGGTTATCTTTGGAGTCCATGGCAATTTTTCTTTCGAAGCTAGCCTTGGATGATTTTATGAGGGAACGTAGTTTCTTGCTGATACTGATCAGGGATGTCTTCCCTTCTTGGGATTTTACTCTTTTCTGTACTAGTTTACTCCTTCTATTGTATAGCTTGTTTTTGGCAGGGGTCCACCAGACTGGTTTCCTTTTCTTGGAGGAGTGAGTCTTGATTTTGTTTGGGATAGCACGATCGATGCATTCTTGTAGGTGCCCGTAGAGTACATTAGTAAAGGATTTTGCAGCTTGGACAGCGTTATCCACTAGCATGGGGGCTTTGAAACTTCCCACCTCGGTCTTAAGTAACATGAAGTTTGCTTTGAAATGTTTTTCACGGTGGTTTCTTTGACCGGGGGTGCTGGCGGAATGTGGATTTCCAGAGTGATTAGTTTATGGTCAGATCTAACCAATGAGGGGTTGATATCCGGTGTGGAACACCGGTCGCCCATGTTGGTGATGACCAGGTCCAATATGTTGTCACCTCTGGTGGGGGTGTTGACCAGTTGATCTAGGGCATTTGAGTTTATAAATTCTAGGAAATGTTGGGCATGGGAGTTTGTACTTGAGTAGTTCTCCAAGTTAATGTTTGGGTAATTGAAATCACCCAATATCAGGGTGTTTGGTAGGACCTTTATGTTTCCCAGTGTTTCCAAGAATGCGGAGTGGGGGTCCTGGGACATGGTGGGTGATCTGTATCATGCTATAATTTGAATAGCAGTTTTGCCCATTGTTTGTTGCACGTGGATGATCTCTGAAGCATCGTGCTGTGCCAGTAACCTGGAGGTGTGGGTATCCTTGATGAATATGGATACTCCCCCACCTTTAGTATTTCGGTCTGGGTTTTGTGGCCGAAATGTATGGTATGAGTTGTAGCCTGGTAGTGCTGGGGAGCCGTAAACCAGGTTTCTGTTACTGCACGTATATCGATTTTCTCCATATTGAGGAGTGCCTTGAGTGCGTGCATTTTGAGGTTTAGACTTCTGGCATTGAGTAGCATTACCCTCAGTTTTTTGCTACTTGCGCTATTTACGGTGGTGGGTTTGTCTTTTGAGCCTTGCCTAAAAAGGCACTATGGGGGTGGCAAGAGCCTTGGCCAGTATTCGAAATCCTAAGGGTGACAGCTGCAAGCCATCTCTAGCGAAGCAGCATGGCTTGTTGAGCATGTCATCCCATGCTGACAGACACTGGATCCCCTTTGAATGACACCAAAAGCTTAGCCAATTGTTGAAATTGATAATTTTTCCCAATACCATGGTATCATTCTTGGTGAGGGCAGCATGCTATTCAGGGTCAGGGTCATACCGGCCTAGGCTACATGATCAGAGAACTCTTCCATATCTCTTTTCATGTAGTCCAGGGAGGTACGGCTCAGGTCATTCACACCAACATGGACAATGACAGAGTCATATTTGTACTTGTTCTGGAGTGACGTGAGTGCTTGTGTTATGTGGTGGATCCTGGCACCCGACAGGCAGCTAACAGTAACCTTCGCCTTGTTCAGCCAAGTGAGTGGGACGTCAGAGTGCCTGACTATAGAGTCACCTATTACTAGTGTGTTATTTTGCCTTAAGGGCTGTGACTGCATGGCACACTGATTTTGTGAAGTATGTGTTTCATGGTTTGTGTTGGGAGGTGGAGGTTGCTTGGATGTCTGCTTTGGAGGTCTCTATTGCTTTTGCAGATTTTTATTTAGAGCCTCCGAGTATGTTTTCATGTATTTATGTGTGTTTTTTGCCGATGTTGGTTTCATAGCTCTATATGAGAGGGGTGGTGTGATGCAAGTAATTCCCTTCTCCTCTTGACTGCCTGGTCCAGTCTTGGGTTGAGAGAGCTTAGCCTCCAGTTTGGCTGTATAATTGCATCTCTCGCATGTATTAATGTTTGGTGGAAGGAGGAGAGGGTTGTCTGTGTACATGAGGCAATTGTAACATTGCCTCAAAATGCCCAGATTCACCCGTTGGACCATAGAGTACACCTGAAACTGCCCTTTGAACATGCCTGGATAGGTACAGTGAACTGGTTTACTGACTGGCTGGTAAGGTCGAATAGAGAGCCTTGTCCTTCTCTACAGTATGGGGGGGGGGTCTAGTGCTAAGGTTTATTAGTGCTTGCTATGAAGTTTGAGCAAGTGTCGGGATGAGAAGTGAAAGGTTTGAGTGCTTAAGTTGAAAGTTTGTCTAGTTCCAAGGGAAAAATTGAAGCGTGGACATTCTGGAGCCGGGAATACTTATACCCTAGCTAACTGGTGCTGCCCAGCGCGTAAAACTGTGCAAATGCGGGTTTTATAGCAGGGAAATGAAAGAGATAGAAATTAGCCCATAATGGTCAATAAACTACTAATTTTTGGGCTGAAACCACTCCTCCAGGGACAGATAGGCTGCTCACAGCTCCCTCTCTCACAGTGAACAGAGAAACTTCCTTCTATCCAAGTAAGGTATGGGCAAACACAGAAACTTGTAACACAGCCCTGAATTCAGTGCTAACCTGAAAACTGGACTATACTAGCTTAGAAAGGCGGGAAAACAAGTATATTTTTTTGCTTTTTTTTTTTTTTCAGAAATTAAAGCAGATACAATAAAAAAATACTTTAAAATGCACAGAAATGGCTATCACACTTGAGTGTGTTGCCTACAACAGTTAAACAGGTAATTTAAACACAAAAGTGACTTTGTTAAAGTGCAGGCAGTAAAATAAGTACAATATGTAGCTGAAACAAGCTTTTTAAATTACAGAAACTCTAGAAAATCGGCGTTTTAGGTGGAATTAGCTAAAGGCAGCAAGAAAATGCAGAAAAATGATACTTAATCCCTCCAAAATTCTCTCTTTTTTCTCTCTGCTGCTGTAGAGCTCTGCAGGGCACCAGGCAGGAGCTTGCTGAGCTGCATACTAGCCCCAAAACCTCGCAAATGCGGGTTTTATAGCATGGAAATAAAAGAGACACAAATTATCCCAAAATGGCCAATAATCAACTAATTTCTGGGCTGAAACCACTCCTCCAGGGACAGATAGGTTGCTCAAAGCTCCCTCTCTTACAGTGAACAGAGAAACTTCTTTCTATCCAAGTATGGTATGGGCAAACACAGAAACTTGAAACACAGCCCTGAATTCAGCACTAACCTGAAAACTGGACATATTATAATGGCTTGTGAGGTAAAAGGACCAAGTTTTACACAGGCAAGATTATTTTTATATATATTTTTAATTAAAGATATGAAGTGAGGGGGGAAAGCAAAATTTTCTAAGGCTTTAAAAAAGGCCTTTTCAATGTCAAGAGCAATTAAAAAGGCTGCTCAGTTATCCCTATTTAAGATAGCTATAAGAGTTAAAATTCTTTGAATATTGTCATAAGTATATTTATTATAAATAAATCCTGTTTGGTCTTCAAATAGGAATAACAAAGTGGTGTGTTGGTGCAAAAAAAGAACCAAAAAATGCACCACAAGAACTGCAGGATGTTTCGTTTAATAAAATAATAAATAAAAAAATCCACAAATAATCATGTTAAGCGCTTTCATCAAAAAATTACTTCATCAGAACAAGTCCAACTACTTCTGAATATTTAAATACTCTCCACACAATTGCTCAGAAATTAGCCAGGATACTGTTTTTAAAGTGCCATAGTTATTCAAAGCTCTATGAAAAATTATAAAACATTTCTAAATAATATTACATTAAAATACATAAATATTCTTTATACTAAACAGTCCTGCTATGGATACTTCGCCTATATCAAATCAATTTATTGCATAAAAATGTTTCTTTAAAATAATATATATGTAATAGATAATGAGATAAATTACATCACCTACTTTATAGCTATGTAATTTGATTTGCTCTTTCTTTTAACACTGGGAAAATGGATAAGTGGTCATTTAAGCCTGGGGGGGGGGGGAGTTCGGTTCGCAGCCAACCTAAGTTGCTACATTAATTCCTTTTTACATAAATGGTTTTTCTAATCTCCTCCCCTCACATCCAGGCTGACCACATCCGTAACACCAAAATTAAACCCAGTATACCTGATACAATCCAAACTATGTCTATAAAGGCCATTCATCTCTTTCTTGTTCTTTATTTCATATAAATGCTCATATATTCTACATTTAATATCTCTCTCAGTTTTCCCAATGTAGAACCTTTTGCAGGTGTTGCATAATGCAACATAAACTATCTTATTAGTATGACAGTTCCCTTTTCTGAAATGTATAACACTGCCAATCCTGTTACTTATAGTTATAGATGGAGCCTGCAAAACATACCCACATTGGGAACATCGTCCACAGGGTTTGGTATTTTCCCCAGTGTGGGACTGACCCACCTAGAATTTCTCCAGGTTTAACTTGATGTCGTTACCGACTTTCGTGGAAAAGATGGGTTTCTCACCAACCTCCCTGTATATTTAACTATTAATCTTAAATATACCTCAATTTTTATTTAAAATCTGTTTAATTCTGTTGGACAAGGGGCTGTGTTGAATGATAGATGCCTGATTAAAATACTTAATATCTGTACTAAGGGAAGAATCATTATTTTGTTCACCTCTAATAATTCCTGGTCCATAACCAAATTCGTCCCTCCTGGACTCAGTCCTAGTATTCCCACTACCCAACAGGGGTTTATATTTCTTCCCCCATTTATCAAAAATCTCTTTAATGATAGGTTCAACTATATGAGGTGGGTATCCTCTCTCGAAAAACATAGTCTTCAATAGGTCAAGCCCTTCTATTACATCTTCCCTCTCTGAGGTAATTCTAACCACTCTGATAGCCTGACCCTTCACTATGCTTTGTTTCTGATTTTTAGGATGATGGCTGAGGTAGTTTAGGTAGGCATTACAAAAGGTAGGCTTACGATACACATTGGATTTAAAACCACAATTGATCTTAGAAATCTTCACATCCAGAAAACTGATTTCTGATCCATTGGTCTCATAAGTAAACTTTAAGAAGTTAGTAGTATTGTTCAAATACTCAATAAAATGGGGTATATCTTCCTGTTTCCCCTTCCACAGGATAAAACTATCATCCAGGAATCTTTGATATGTTAATATATCTGCCTGGAATCTACTATTGAAGACATACTGTACTTCCCACCCCACCAAAACCAAATTGGCATATAGGGGTGCACAGGCTGCTCCCATGGCAACCCCTCTTGTTTGTTCATAGTACTCACCCTCAAAAATATATAGTTGTTATCTAGAACATGTGCCATCATTTCACAAATAAGTTGGAGTTGCCCAGGGTCCAAGTTAGAGCATGCCTGTAAAGTGCCTTCAAAAAATTCCATCCTCTCAACTCTGGGAATGCATTTAAATAGATCCTGGACATCAACAGTTAAAAATATAACCTCCTCAAACCAATGCTCTTGATTTAACTGTCCTAAAAAATCTCAAGAGTCTTTGATGATATGTGATATACCCTCCAAAACATGTTGACAGGTTTTGTTCACAAACACTGCCAAGCTATGCGTTTTAGATCCACATGCTGCCACAATAGGTCTAAAGGGTGGTGAGACAATACTTTTATGGATTTTGGATATAGCAAAAAAGACAGGGATATTAGGATAAGTGTTAACAAGGAAATTATATGTTTCTAAAGTGATTCTTTGTTCTAATAAATAGTCCTCAAGATAACTGTCTATAAGCTTATAAGCAATGTTTATCTGATTTCTAGAAACCTGAAAATAATTATTTTCATCAAATAGCATCTCCTGCATGATATTAATGTAGTCATCAGTGTTAAACACAACAATTCCACCCCCTTTATCTGGGGCCATGAGCCTAAGGGTCCTATCACCTCTCAATTCTTTCATTAGAGTTCTTTCTTGGGTGTTCAAGTTGGAGAAAAACTTCCTTTCCTCTGCCCATAATTCATAAATTTCCTCCTTAGCTACCCTTTCAAAGGTGTTTCCCAAGGGATGCAAGGGTGGATTGTACATTTCTTAGAGCTTTTCATTCATGAACCTCTAGAAAGTGTCACAGCCCTGGGATTCTAGGTATAAGAAAAACTATGAGACAGCCAATCATGTAAGCAAAATACTGGTAAAATCACTCCATGGACCCCACCTGGATGAGCCCACTTCCTTACTAAGCATAATTTCTTTAACAAAACACCAAAGCTTCACTATGTGTGAAATACCAGTAGGTTACTTCAGTTCCAGTCAGTATTTATACAAATATACACCAAATCCAAACAGTCAAGAAAATATTTGCTATGATAGAAATAAAATATGCCATTTCTTCATAATTTCTATCTCCTCTTATATCTTCAGGGATTAGAATATAGCTAATATGTACTACTTACAAAATTTTTGTCTGAACCCTCCTTAGTTCAATGACTCTACATTTTCATCCTTGTGTAAGTTTACCAGTTTAGTATTAATCATTTATTAATAAGATACGCATGATAAACAAACTTAAGGTTATAAAAGCTTAAAGTTGTTTATCATGCTTGTCTTATTAATAAAGGATTAATACGACAATAATGATAAACAAACTTAAGCTTATAAAAGCTTTCTTTCCAACAAATGTTTAACGACTGGTTTAGTGGAAACACTGAAATGTTAGAGAGAGGTTATTTCAACCTTAACATAAGAAGCATGTCGGATGTACTGTCATACAAAAGTTAACTCATGTTTCTAATTAAACAGAAAAGCCATGCTAAAGATGGATTAAATTATAAGATATTAGTTTGTTTATGACCAAAGGCATCTATAAGAGAATATGCAGATGAAACTTTACAAAGGGAATGACTAATTAGGAAGAGAATCACCAATTCTAGAATAATGAAGGGGTGAAGAAAAATGAAGGATGACTCGGTATCTCCAGAACAAGCTGAAAGGGAGTATATTATCAGGACAGATAGTAGTTCTGACAATCACTCTGGCCTGGCAGCTAGATATATTTTTATATTTGTGATTTCTCTCACCTAAATCTTTAACTTGCTGACAGAGCTTTGTTACAGTTTAAATTTCTATATTATGTATAGAAATGAGTATACAGCACACATATAGTGCATAAAAGATTCACAAATTGTGATCCAGAACACATTGCGTTAAGAGATACACCAAATAGAAAGGGACATAGTAACAATACTTTACTTTTCCTCTTTTTTTCCTTCTCCCCTCTCTTTTTCACCAAAACTCTTGAACATCATTAACAAAGGTAAGTTTGTGTATTCTACTGTCAAGCCTCCTGACAGATCTATAAACACTCAATCAAAAGGCAGACAACAAACTCTAAGTGACTATTTCCCAGTCTACTGCACCCCGGACAACTCGAGAGACTAAGAGCAATGGAGAATACATGACCCTCAAAACTTTTACAGTAGGAATAAATAAGTAATTTCATCTCATAGTAATTCATCTTGCTAAGCTATGGAACAGGTTATGCAAATTTCTCACTCCACAAGAGTGAAAGTCAAATTTTATATTTTTAGGAACATAATCGAAAAGCTATGTTTTTGAATGAACCATGTTTGGGTAGCTATTATTGTTTTTTCTCAAACTCAAAGTGCAGAACAGTTATGAGATGCTTAATAAATCCTGCCATGTAGCTATTTAAAGGAACTGAGGCATCCTGTTTCTTTCAACGTCTACAATACTGTGGTGTGATCACAATAAAATTCACTTGGGTAAGAAAAGTAGCCCTGTTATGAAAAGTGTACTCTAGAAGCTTGCCTAAGCTGCACAATACACTCACTCTCATCAACAATTAGCTGATTAAAGAAGAAAGCCCCATGCAAACCCAGTTCCTATCCCAAAGAATCACAAAACAAACCCAATAATCTTCACATACCAGTCTCCAGGAGAATCCAAGCCCTCATGCTTCTAGGACAGAACGGAGCCACAAAATATTTCAAACAAACTTTTTGTTGTCTCTTTTAGTTCCCACTTGCTTCCTCCCTACCGGAGGAAGCCGCACTCAAGGAAACACTCAGTTAAGTGTCAAGTTCCCTATGTGTCTCTGCACAGCCTCAACAGCCAAACAACAGTCCAACACTCATTGCCTGCCACAAATTAAGGAAATGAAGCCTAAATAGTTACAATATCATATCATGGAGTGACCAAACCAGCCTGCAAAGCCAACTCAGTTAAATCATTCCCAACACAACAGTAGAATTTCAGTTATACATATTACGAAAATAATAAGTAGTTAAGGGGGCAAACTGAATGGATCAAGATGAGTAGGAGTCACCAGCACTGCGAAATTAATTTATGCTAGCAAATAGCTCACTGACATTCTACATGAAGGATTGTCAAAGGAAGCGTGTTTTAAGAAATCCATTAATTAAACTGAGGTCAGTTTCAATTTTTTTTTTTTAACTTTAACGGACATAAATGAGGAGAAAAAAAAAGGGCATATAGCAAGAAACACAAACTATACTCTACCCCAGAGTGACAATCAAAAGGAAAACTCCCTCAGGGACACATAACAGCATCAAATCACCACATAACCCCACAAGTTCAAATAATAAATGCCCCCTTTTTAACTTATAGTCTAAAATGTTAACATATAGTGAGAAAATTATATAAATAAATAATGAAATTCAATAAAGTTAAGTAAAAAAAAATAAGATTATTAAAGTAAAGTACTATTAAACTGGTAATGAATGATATATGTGGGGTATGTATGCAAAAACAGATAAAACAGGTTTATAAACTCAGTATGGTTAGAAATAGATAAAATACATACCTTCTTGTTGCTTTTAAAGAGAAACTCATACTTTAGTAGATAGTTTGAGAATTTTGGAAACATCAATATTTCTAAGTTCATTTTTTTGTTTCTTCTTTCTCACATCCGACCAGTTATTTTTTCCAGAAGATCTTTTCAAGGTAGAAGATGTTGCCCAGTCCATATCTTCATGGATGGTGATTATATTATTGCTTTTGATGAATGAAGTTGCTTCTTCAAGGTTGTTGATGGTTTTCATGTCATTTGAAAGAAAATTCTGATTTTTGCTAGATAAACAAGTAGAGCTTTCATTTTATTTTGTTTTGGAAGTCTCACCAGTGGCCATGTTTTCTTTCTTTTTTCTAAAACTCTTGAAGAATAATCATTATCGAATCTTATTTGATTTTGTTTGTATGTTATAGGACTTTTTCTCCATGCTGACTTAAGTATCAGATCGTTATCCAGGTATGACAGAAATTTAGCTACTATAGATCTAGGAGGTGCAGTAGGTGAGGAAGGGATTGATTTTGCTATTGCCCTATGTGCTCTCTCAATTCCATTAGATAAGCCTTCTTTTAAGTCCAGTATTTCAGGAAGCCAAGAGTTTAAGAATAAAATAATGTCCTCACCTTCTCTACTTTCAGGAAGACCAAAGATTCTTATGTTTCTTCTCCTTTCTCTGTTCTCTAGGTTGTCTACTTTGATAATTAACCAGTTGCTTTGCTGCACAAGAAATTCACACTGACTCTCATCTTTCTTAAGCTTCCCATCAATGTTAGTGAATGAAGTTTCGATGTCCACTATTTTAGTTTGGTGTTGTTGCAGTATTTCCTTAAGGACATCAGTTTGTTTTTGGCAATTTTCTTTGAGGTTCTCCAGATTATCTGTAAATCTGTCCATTTTTAGAGATAATTCATGAAGAGTAGTTGACATCAATTGGATTTCATTTTTCAGAGAAGACTCAGAATGGGAATTCTCTGTGTTGTTCATTTCCACACAAGTGAAATAATCTCCAAGATGTTTTGACAGGAAAATCTTGATGAATTCATTTCAACGTTGGTATATTTGTAGGTTAGGAGATAGTTAATTTTTAATGTTTTTGTTAGGAAAGAGTAAATATTTTCCTGTTATTTAGTATAGTTTTGTGGAGCTCAAAAAAGCTGCTGCTATAAGTTGGCCATTTAGGCTCCGCCCCCACATGTATCCTGTCCTTGAGCCAACTTGCTATCCATCTGGTAATATAGGGATTTATGCCCAGTTTTGTGATTTTACTTATAATACCTGAGTGGGGAATTGTGTCAAATGCTTTGGCCAGTTTGAGGTAGGAAGTATGCACTGTTTTACCCTCATCCATGGCCTTAGTGACTTTCTCAAAATGTCCACCAGACTTAGTAGGCATGACCTGCACTTGACAAAGCTGAATCGGGTCTGGTCCAGTGTTTAGCAGTTTCTTATATTTTTATTTATCAGGTCCATGATTATTCTTTCCTTGGCCGTACAAACAAAACTACTCATGCTTATGGGTCTGTAATTTCCTGGGTCAGTTGACAGTCCTCCCCTAAGCAGAGGAATGACCATAGCTGTTCTCCAATCTATAAGAACAAAGCCGGTCCAGAGGCTGTGGTTATTTTAAATAGAGATACTATTGGGCCTGACAGGTCCTGATATAAGCTACTTAAGAGGCAACCTGTTATACTGTCAGGCCCCATTGATGCCATGTTTCTAGCTTTAGAGAGTGCGGTGACTACCTATTCATTGGTGGCAACTGACAGAGGGTGGTGATGGGACGTGAAGTATGACCTTAATTTATTGGCCAGCAGATTTGGTATATCTTCTGGCTGAGTATAGGAGATGCCACCTATAACTCATTCCATACATTGTTGGCTGTTGCCGTTAAGACTGCAGATACCATTATTCTAAGTGATATTAACATTAACTGTAACAACATAATCTTTGACTTCCCATACATAGTATCAATCTACATGGGAACACCCAACTTAATACCAGCCCCACACGAACACACAATAACCAATAAAGCTCAACCTTAGACTGGATCTTAGTCACAGACCCTCATAAATATAAAGATACTGGTACCAGTCCAATATCCTAAGCAATCACTCACCAGTATACACCAATAGAGCTCAAATCCATGACAAAAATCCCACACCTATTAAACATCTAGAAGTCTAGCTAATTTCAACCAACATATTTTCAATAATATGCTAAAATCTATCAGCTGGAGCCCTTTTAGATACCCTTAACAGTCTATCACCTATTCAAATCAAAAGGGCTAAATCAAAATCATGCACCCTGGTTATCAAAGGCCACCAAGCACCTGCTACTCTCTAGAGACTGTTCCTGGAAAGAAAGGCACAAAAATAAAAATGAAACAACTCATCTAAAATACAAACAATTATGAAATTTAGCCAAAAAAAACAAGTAATTGCAGATAAAAAAGTACTTCACTCAGCAATTACTTACCCAAACTAATAACCTAAAGAAATTCTGGAAATCCGTCTCCACACTCCTTAACCCTGGAACCCCCCCATAACCCCTCTCCAGCCCCAGACAAAAATCCAGATGAAATAACCCATCTTTTCAACTCCCACTTCATTAATAGTATACTCAACCTTATAAATCAGCCACCTAACACTCTCTCCAGTACCTCTGATAATCTAGACCCATTACATATAGCTCAAACTAACCCCCCTACAACCAGTTCTTTTTCTCTTAATACTGTTCTCATTTCACTTATGCACAAACTTCTTAAAAAGTTAAACCTTGCTCACTATCTGCCGACAACTTCCCTCAGAATACCTAAAACTTTCAGCCGATGCAATATCATACCCTGTTAGTTGTTGTTGTTGTACCCTCATTAATAGATCTATCACAGAATCCAATTTTCCCAAATTATGGAAGAAATCCATTGTAACTCCTCTGCACAATGGTGGCACACCAACGAACTCTCTAACTACTGACCCATATCTATTCTCTCCCCTCTATCTAAACTTTTAGAAAAATGTATTCACACACAACTCGTGAAACATCTAACTGATAACAATCTCCTTATACCAACTCAACACAGCTTCCATCCAGCACATAGTACTACCACTGCCCTCCAGTCCTTCACAGACACTGAGAAAATAGCCATTGACTCTGGTCAAATAACTTCAGTACTTCTGTTATACTTATCATAGGCTTTTGACACAGTGCCTCATCCCAAGTTACTTCTACAACTATCAACTACTGGATGTTCTCAATCCACCTTTAAATGGTTTTCAAGCTATTTAGCAGACAATCAGCAAAGTGTTATATGGCAAGGTAGTATATCTTAATTCCTAGGTAATAAAACATGAGTCACCCAAGGGTCCATTTTTGGGCCTCTGCTTTTCAATATTTTCATAAATAATACTTTATTTATGAAAATATTGAAAAGCAGAGGCCCAAAAATATATATATAGTTATACTGCCTCTCAAAGTACACTTATCCAGTAAGCAGATAACTCCACCATAATCACATCCTCTAACAATATCCAACATCTACAAACCTTATCACAAAATGCCTTTACATCAGTCAAAACCTGGTTAACCAAAGCACAACTTCTGCTAAATGCAAAGAAAACTAAACTTATGCTATTTTCAACAAAGCCAATCACACAGGATTTCACCATATATTCAAAAAACAAGACAAAAATAGAAATAGTAACTCATGCTAAGTTACTAGGGATTACCATAGACTGCAGACTTTCCTTCTAACAACACATACTTAGTGCAATAAAAAAACACACTTTAAACTTGGTAGATTATACAGACACAAATTTTACAGGGATAAACCAACTAAAAAGGCACTTGCCAATAGCCTTTTGTTCCCATCCCTCCTTTATGAAGCTCCTATCTTTACCACCCTCCATCAATCTCTTAAAAACAAACTCCAGGCATGCTACCACAAAATTGCCAAATTTGCAACTGGTTTACCATATTGCTCATCACTTTCTAGCTCTTAAGGAACTCAACTGGCTAGAGTTCCACCAATACCTCAATTACAGCCAACTAACACTAGCTCACAAACTAATTTAAAAAAAAGATAGCTGCCCTACCCTTTAGGACATACTACAACCCTACTCCCTACTCTGAAATCTATGATCTGCCAACAAACAACTTGCAACCATTGGGAAACCTAAAAAAAATAGCAGGACATAGCCTCTACTCCTATGCCATAGCTATAATTTGGAATGCCCTTCCCCTGAAAATCACCCTCATAGACTCATCAAATGCATTTAAAATATCTCTAAAGAAATACCTTCTTAACAACCACATCTGTCCTGTACCCAAAATGATAGGCCACCATAAATAAACTTATAGTTTTTTCTTATCCTTCTCTTATCTTTTCTTATCTTTTGTACCTTCATCCTCCTACTACCATAGCCCTTTCATCTCTCTCTATCATCTCTCTCTATCTTTATATCTCCACCCCCCTACTCCCACATCTCTCTCATCATATCCACTAAGCTACCTACGTCTTCTATTCATATCATACTTTACCGCCAAACAAATATTACATCTTTCCTTACTATACTTCCACCCTTATTCTCATCATGATTAATGTACCACATATAGCTTATATATTATTATGTGTGTTTTATTATTTATTATCATGTGTGCCATTATATTATTATGCTTGTAGTAACCTTCCAATTTTATGTCATAGTATTAATTTATTCATTTAATGTACTGTTGTTAAAACTTGCTCTGTATGTTCAGTTTTATGTCATATTTGTGGAGCTTTTCTCCATGGGCCTCAACTGAGAATGGGTTTCTGACCCAATGGACTTTCCTGGTAAACAAATGTCAATAAATAAATAAATAAATACACAAATAAAACTAAAAAATGCCTTATGGTTATCCTTAACTTTGGAGGCTAGTTTCAAAGTCTGCTTTCAGAGACTTGACTAGTTCCCTGATTCACTTGTTTATACTAAAGACTTATTGCTCTGCTGTACACACTCCTTCTTACTTTTCAACAGGATTTTCTTTCCTTTGTTGTACAACCTATCAAGACCAGGGGTCCACCAGTGTGACTTATTTGCACGGTTTGACCTGGTCTTATTTCTGATTGTTATGGCAATTTCTGTGCAGTTGTTTTTATGGCTGTGCATAAGCTTCTGTGTTTTCTTGATTTGGTTTGGATCCAAACTTGGAATCCAGCTATGCCATCAATTAATAGGAGGTACTTTGCCTTAGAAACTTCTTAAAGTTTTGTGTTTAGTGGGGGGGTCTAGTTTTATCTTAATTTCCAGGGAGACCACTTTGTGATCTGATCTTACCAGTGAGGGCATCACACATGAGTGGGTGCAGTGCTCTTCCATATTTGTGAGTATCAGATCTAGGATATTTGTTCACCTTGCAGACCAGCTGCTCTAGGATATTTGAGTTCAAGTCGAGAAATTTTTGAGCCAGTATGTTAGTGGTTATGTGTGCCTCCTAGTTAACGAAGAAATAGTTAAAAATCACCCATGAGTATTGTATTGGGCTGAATGGTGAGTGATTCAAGTAACTCAGGTGTGATGTGTGGGATTCCTGGTTCATGGAAGGGAACCTGTAGATAGCAAGTATACAGTAATTGATTTTTCCCACAGTTAGTTGCACATGCAGTAACTCAAGCGTGTCATGTTTAACCAGCTTAGAGATGAGATTATCCTTTATGTAGACAGATACACCTCCGCCTTTCATTGTTTCATACACAAACACAACTTTTGCTGAGCCATTCATGTTGTCCAACAATATTTCTCATTGCTGAGAGAACTTCATCCCCTTCTAGTACAGAGCCTTGACTCTTGATCTCAAAACTGCCAAGCACTCACAGAGATAGTCTTACATACACACACACACACACACACACACACACACACACACACACACACACACACACACACACACACACACGTGCAAAAATAATGGTGACTCTGGTATGGAAAGTAGGTGCCCAACCCTTGTCAGTGATGTAACAGATCCAGGTTTGACTAGGAAACAAAGTGTTGCAGGAGCTGGCCATGCAGGGAGAGGAATGAAGAGCTGTCACCTACTCATCTGTCCTGGGGGACTGGTGTACATCTTTGATACTATCTCCCATTACTGAAGCCCTGATAGAGGTTAGAAATACAAAGGGAGCAATCTGCTCATAAAGGGGAGAGAGGGCTGCTTGAGGAGTTATAGCATTTGTCAGAAGTGAATAATGTGCCCATGCCATGCCCACTTTCATGCCAATCACAGTATGTCATGTCATGCAGAAGAATGGTAGGAAATACAAACTTGTTGGCTGTCTTTATTGTGACACACTAAGACCAGCTCTTAGATGGGCAGGATCACAGCAACTGGCCAGATGGTTCTCATGTTTGGGGATCTAAAAACAAAAACACAAAAGCAGACAGACACAAATAACACTTTCTGAGCAGGAGATTACATCATGGCATAGTCATTGTCTCCTTCTGTGTCCAGATCTTTCACATAGGTTCATAGGTTGGTACTAGGCTATCGGTGTTAGGGCCTATACAAGCCTAGCCATAACAATTCCCTGGCTATTTCTTCCCGCAGAATTTATTTCCCTGGACGCCTGTCTAGCAGGGTGACTGACATGATCCCCGGGGTGAATTTCCTATCTCCCATCCACTCATCAAGGTTCCTTTTGAAGAGGGCCAAAGAGGTGCTCTGCATGACATGTATGAGCAGTCTATTCCAGAGTCTGGGGAGTCTCTGGGTCAGGAACCTATCCTTCCAGCATGTTTTGTTCATTATGATGACAAGGTTTAGATCCCTGGAGCATGTGTCTCTGAGAGAGTGGGATTTCTTTAAGTGTAGCATGTCCAACAGCTCTGGGCTGGACATGTCCTTGTATGTTAAGCAGAGATCGCCTTTGAGTAGACGATATGTGATAGAGTATAGGTGGAGTTTTTTTACATGGTCAGCATAGGGCATCTGCTTTAGGCCTGTGATTCTTTTAGTGAGGTATTTCTGTGGCCTTTCCAGTTGTTGCAGATGTCTTGAGAGGTAAGTACCAAACAGGGTGTTGTATTCTATAATGGGTCTAATGAGGAATGAGTACAGTGGGACAATGACCTCCTTTTTTCTGGATGAAAAGCCCTTAGTGATGAGGTGTGCCACATAGAAGGATTCCCTGACTGTTGTGGCGATGTGGTTATTGAAGGTACTGTCCACCTGTGTCCCTAAGTCTCTTACCACACTTTCAGTGTTTAGTGTACTGCCACCTATGTGGTAATTCACGGGTACATGTTTTTTCCCAAAGGGGATAACTATACATTTCTTGGCATTAAGCTTGAGCCCATGGCCCTGGCACTAAGCATCTGTTTCTGTAAGGCCCTTTTGTAGACTATCTGCTTCTGAAGATCTGCATGATGGATGTGACAATGTTATGACTATTATCTTTACTACCTTTCCTTGTTGCTAGTCCTTATCTTTTGCTTAAAACTAACACGGACTTATGTATACCAACACCCTTTCCCTTCTCACTCTTGAAAACCTCCTCACATCATTAACTGTAAACTGAAGTGTCTTGCTAAACCAGACGACTCCTTCTTTGACATATCTCTTACCCTCCTTGTCTACATGCTATTACCAGTCTCCATGCTTGTGAACTATAAAGTATTTGCTTTGCCTTCTAGAGTTTCAGTGTATTTAGTACAATGTTTCTTATTTTCAAGTCTATCTTCCGTCTCCTCCAGTTTGCACATTATACCTTGTCTAACACACATCATAACCCATTGCCTGTGCTGTCCTTATTAAATGCTCCATATGCTGGTATCTTCATGCCCCAGTTACTACCATCATCACCAGAGTTCCAAAAATGACCACCACACCCACACAGACTTCAATTAATCACAGTTATGAGTTGACCGAGTCTCTGGTAAAAAGTTAGAATTACTCTCCATAATGTGGTGGTGCAGCGGTAGCATTGTTGCCTCACAGCAAGAGGCTCTCCCGTTCGATTTTCAGCTGGAGCGCCTTCTGTGTGGAGTCTGCATGTCCTCCCCGCAGATGAGTGGCGTTCGAAAGACATGCGTAGAATGGGCGTGCCTTTGTTGAAGGCTGGCACCTCGGCACCCATAAAAAATTTACTGTCAATCATTAGCGGACCGGAGTTCCACTGTGGCAACCCTTAACCAGGAAAAGCCGAAAGAAAAACAGCTCTTCATAATGCCATATCTGTTCTACTTTTTCTTTCTCTCATTGAATTAATTTCGTTTCCCTTACCTTAATAACTGCCTTTTTTCCTTTAATGTGTTGTTTTCCTTGGTGCTTCTGTCACCACAACATTAAAGAGATCGCATTTTTAATATATTTTTCAGACAGTTTTTGACACTTACTTTCCTACTCCAGTCAGATGCAAATACATCCACGCAGAGTTTTAAAAGTTTTCATGTGAAACATTACTCATATCAAACAATATGCAAAGTTACAGTATGGTGTTTTAATGCATAAACACCTACAGAGATCTTTGTGGGAAGCTAAATGCACTGAATCAGATAATACAATAATCCCCTGCTGTACATACTCATAAGGAAATACGAAGAAAATTTAAATGATGCAGATATTTTACTTTCTAAAATATATAAATGAAGAGGAAGTCTATCATAGTATTACAAGCATAATGGTAATATGCCAGGAATGGATGTTAGTTTTCTCTGGTGCTTGTCTACATTGAAATCATTCTAATTTTATGCATGGGATTATTTTGTCTGTACATTTCTAGTTGCAGTGTAAATATCTCCCTTTTAGTACTGCTAAAAGGTTTCCACAAAACATTGGAAAAGTTTTTGGAGTAGTCCACTTAATTAGATAACAAATATAACAAATACTACTAATAATAACAAAAATAATAATAATGGTTTTGATGTACAAATAATAGAAGCTTTGCAACAGTTAACAGAAAGAATCTGATCAGTCTCTCTTTCTATCTCTCTCTTCAGTTCACCCCATCGATATTGCATTGAGCCACAAGTTGACTCCACTGTGTTCTATCACCTGTCACTTCTTTAGCTTCCTCCCATGTGATATTCAAGCAAAAGCGGTCTCTTCTTACAACTCCTTTCCAACTTTGTTGAAGTCTGCCTGGTCTTCTCTTGTACCCAGCTAGTTCCCAGTTGAGGGATTGTATAGGAATCCTGTTAGTATCCATGCGGTTAACATGACCAAACCAACGTAGTCTTCTTTTCTTTATAATAATTTCAAGATTCCATTGTTGCATTCTTTCTCTGGCACGCACATTTTTTTTACTTTGTCCTTCCATGATAATCCCAAAATGCATCTTAACCACTTATGATGAACAGCCTCAAGTTTTCTCAGGGCTGATACTGTGATTGGCCATAGCTCAGCACCATATAGAGTGCCGATAGCACCAGTGCTCGGTATAGCTTCACCTTTCTGGACAGTGCAATGTTTTTAGTCTCCTGATTTTGGATAGTCTATTGAATGATGCACTTGCTTTTCCAAGTCTAACTAGCACTTCTTTCTTGCAGATACCTGTATGACAGATGAAAATGCCCAGATAACAGGAGTTCTCTATCATATCTAATATTGATCCTGCAGCCATTATGTCTTTGTTGTCATTCCATGCTTCACTGACCAACACTTTCCATTTGTCAGGATTCATTTTGAGGCCTACTTTTCCACCCTGGTTCAACACTGATGTGGTTATTGTCTGCATTCCACTCCATGTTGTATCAGTTAGAGCTATGTCATTGGCAAGGTCCAAGTCACATAGCTTGTTGTCATCGACCCATTCCAGTCCCACTGAATTTCCATGTAATGCTTTCTGCATAACCCAGTGAATAACTTTTGCAAATAACAAGGGAGACAGTATACATCCCTGTCGTACACCGGTGACCACTGCAAACCAGTCACTGTACTCATGATTCGTCTGAACTGTGCACTTGCTGTCTTGATACAGACTCTTAAAGAGTGTAATGAATTTTGGAGGAATCCTGTATTCTACCAAAATGTGCCATTGTGATGGTCTATGTATGCAGCCAAAGGCTTTTTTGAAGTCCACAAAACTGACAAAGGACTGGTTTCTTCCAAGCTGTTGCTTTTTCTATAATTTGTCTTAGTGCAAATATCTGGTCAGTGCAGGATCGACCTGATCTAAATCCAGCCTATTCCTGTCTGAATCTGTCATCAACTGCTTCTTCCAGTCTATTCAGTAATACACTGGAAAAAACTTTGCCTGGGGCTGCCAACAATGTGATTCCTTGCCAATTCGTGCAGTATCTAAGATCTCCCTTTTTTGGTAGAGGGATGATGATGCCATTTTTCCACACATTGGGTACCTTTTCATGAGTCCATATGTTGTTGAAGATTTTAGTGTGAAATATTTCAATGAAAATACAGCATACTTTAGTGGGTCTATATTACAAGATCGAATGTTTAGTTTGATCGAACATCTAAACATCGAACTTGTAATATCGAACCTAAAAACATCAAATGTCACAGGGAAAGATGTCCGTTGGCCATGGAAATAAAAAAATAACTTTACACCCAAACTGAGTGGGGGGCTTTACCCTCACATCCCCTAACATGGGGGGCTATGCCCCCCACACACTCCTAACTAAATATACCAACTCCGAGATCACGCTACAGTAGACAAAATGGCAAAATCTGGTGACCGGCCAAGGGAAATCATTCCCTGCATTAAATCGGCCGTTCGCCGTTTTTTTGCTTTCGATATTACAAGTTCGATGTTTAGGTGTTCGATCACCTAAACATTCGATCTTGTAATATAGACCCTACTTTAGCAACTCTGATTTTATCTGGTCTGTTCCAGGAGCATTTCCATTCTTTAGTTTAGCTAAAGCTTCATTTACTTCAATCTTGCTAATGGCGGTATTCAATCCTGGAGCGCCAAGTGGCTTGCAACTCTCTCAGGTAAAACTATGTACAGTAACAGAAACTACAAGAAAACAAAACTCCTTTCAACTCAGCATGGCAGGAGAAAGCCCAGTTGCAATGTCTTTGAACCAGAGAACTTGCAACTTGATGAATGGATATGATGAATGCAGAAAAGAAGTTAGGTCCTTGACAAGGGAAATCCTGACTACTAAATGCAATACATGCGTTCGGCACTTGGAATGTTCATACAGCGTATAGCACTTGTAGATTGGCACAAATCATATACGAGATGAAGCGTTACAATCTATTGGTTATTGGAACCAGTGAAATGCAATGGACTGGCTCAGTTAAGACTATTTCAGAAGATGTCACCATTCTGTTTTCAGGTGGCGATAGGCATGAGAATGGAGTCGACATACTGCTTAGCAAGGAGGCATCAAAAACTTTTGTCAGTTGGGAACCAGACAGTGACAGAATTATTTTAGTATGCCTACAGAGCTGTTTCACCAACCTAACATTACAACAAGTTTATGTTCCAGCAGAAGCCACCACAGATACTGAAAAGGAAGAATTTTATCAACAGCTACAAGATGTAATGACCTCAATTCCCAGCTATAACCTTAGAATAGTGATGGGTGATTTCAATGCTCAAATCAGAAGCAGCAGAGAGGGATATGAACATGTCATTGGTGCCATTGCTTTAGGAAACAGAACGGGTAATTGTTATAGATTACTGCAGTTCTGTAGTGACAATCACCTTAAAGTTGAAGGCAGCATATTCAATCACAAAGACATTGATAAGGCAACGTGGCATTCACCCAACGGATACACGGTGAATCAGATTGATCGCATTTGCATATCTCGTCAGTGAGTGAGTATGCTTCAAGATGTCAGAGTACAACAAGGAGCTGATGTTGCATCTGATCATTATACTGACTGCCTCTTCTCTTAATTAGTTTAACATAAGTAAGCAACAACTCCTAATAAGTCTCAAATTCTACTTTTCCTTAAGTCTCAAATTCTACTTTCCTTTCAAGATACATCATATTGCAATTGTTATTGCCATTTGCTATGCTATACTTTACATATAAAATGTAACCAGAATACTAGAATTTTACTACTTATAACTTAGACCCTTCTCTATGAAACCATCTCCTTTTTGACTTAGACCCACATTTGACTACTCCTATCAACCACTATTATTGCCTTATTACCACTGTTGTTGATAATTGCTTTTAATATGATCTGTTTAATATGATTGTAAGTGTTAAAGTGTGACTCTCAATTACTTGTAATTCCTTGTACTTTGTTTTGGAGCTTTTCTCTCCAGGACTCCATTGAAAACCGGTACTTCGGGCCCAATGGACTATCCTGGTAAATCAACTACAAATAAATAAATACAAATAAAATTATCTTGCGGTCATGTAAATGAAAACAAAACTCAAGAATCGAAAGAAAAAGACAGTATCTCCTTGATTTAACACTGACATGTTGATGTCACCTTATGTGCAAACCAGACAATCAAGGTCCAAAACTGATTCTCTGCCCAGAGTGTATATAATGACATTGAACAGCAATGGGAACAATTCAAGGCAATCTGATCAGTAAACATAGAAAATTACCCTTATTATGTAAAATTTAATAAAGAGCCCCTATCATTCACAGGAAAACTACCATATATGGACCAAAAACTTTATCCTGCACTCAAAGGCATTACTGGATTATACATCAAATTTCTTAGGTGGGGATAGAATTCATGGTTTCCTGATCTGCTGACTTCAAATGTGAATGTTCAACTCATTAAGCCACTGAAATTGTATAAGAGACAAGTGGAGTGGAGAAAATCCCCTTGGGTAAAAATACATTCCCTCTGGATGAGGCAGGCAGGCAGGTGGTGTCTACATATTTGTAAAACAAATAACATCACAATTAACCATTTTTAAGACTTATACCTTGCTTGTGATATAAACAGGACCTTCCTGAAAGACTGGTATGTATTCCGGAGATTAACCCTTCTCTAGAGCAGGCTCCCCACCCATGTGAAGTAGAATTCCTCCCTAACAATTCAAGTGAAGCCTGGGCAACTGGATGGGGAGCAGGAAATTCATCACTGGTTTGCCACGTATTTCAATAATGGGAGCGGTTCATCTCCCAGGCCCCTCCTTGTAAATGTTTCTCCTTCTAAGACCCTGCTTACATTTATCAAGAGTGCCAGAACTTGTCAGAGATTTGGGATGCATGGCTAGGCTTAAAAAGGCCCCAGTGTTTACTAACCTACTACTCACCTATGACGGTCCAAGCCATCATTATATTGCTGAATGGCAAGATGAACCATTTGTCTTCTTGGGAAAGTCAGCTGGCCTTCAGTTACTTAATCTGGTACTTTAACCAGGGTTACTGCCATCAAAGTTGACAACATTCATTCTGCTCCTGTCTGATATGAATTTGATACAGTAGTAGTCAGTGGGAATGTCCTACACAACTATCATATGATAGTGGTTCTTTGGTAAGCATTATTTACAGCTATATAGGAAGGTACCATCTTTTCTTTCCAGTTTTAAATCCCAAATATGGCTTAGCATCTGGCCTATATAAAAACAGACTGTGAAATATCTATAGCCATTTTCCCTCCTCCATGAGCTGAAATGCATGATGTTTGTTTTTCTGGATACATGATTTTATTTTCTCTGTATGTATATTGTGGAGCTTTGTATGTATCTTTGTGGAGCTTTTCTCCCCGGGCCTCCACTGAAAATGGGCTCTTCCTGGCCCAGTGGACTTTCCCGGTTAACAAATGCAATAAATAAATAAATGCCATTTATTGCACTATTATCCTCCCCACATAGTTCCATTAAGCTCTTAGACATCTTGATTTTTGCCATGATTTACAGCTCCAAAATTTTACTAGGACAATCTGCTGCACCAGTTGGCCAATTATCCCCAAGCCCTGGATTTGAAGCAGAGTTAATGCCTAATTCAGTCTGGAATGCAATGTTTAAGTCTAACAATAGGAGACTTTATGTTTCTTTTTCAATTACTTAAAGAGTTATCAATAAAAATAATTTTAAAAAGCAAACAATGCCATTTTCTGCAAAACGTGCTTCCACTAAGTATAAAGTTTTCAATTACCTTTAAATTATTAATAGCTTTCAATTACTTTTAAATTATTTTCTCATTAACAAAACTTCATCTATGAAAATCAGAATTACTAATCAACATGACACAAAAACAGTCGATCTGAATGGCGAAAGAAATAGGATGCTAAGCTAAACAAAATTAGTTCTAAGCATCTGGAACACAATCGTAAGGTAGCTCTTGCACATAGATGAGGTCTGCTTTTCAATTCAAAACACATTGAGATTTTCTTTTACAGAAAACATAAAAATGGTTTCCTAACAGGCTCAACATGTGAATATATGGAAGGAACCTAACTTTAATCTTTAACATCTTATAACATTCAAGTCAGGCTTGATATGGATTTAGATTTGGGCTTCCATGTGTACAGTATATCAGCTTCAGATTTTCATGTTTTAAGAAATGCTCTGACAACATGTGACTAATGGATGCTAAAA
The DNA here is from genome assembly GCF_019279795.1 of Protopterus annectens. NCBI lineage: Eukaryota > Metazoa > Chordata > Ceratodontiformes > Protopteridae > Protopterus > Protopterus annectens. The sequence goes on from NC_056745.1 coordinate 1,094,088,530, forward strand.
TGTATTTGTGAGTATATGCACCAAGCTGCTGTCTCTGGTAGGAATGTGAGTGCGGCAAGCCATCACATTTTAACTGTGACAAGTTAAGAATCTTATGTGTTAATGGCCACTGTTCTCATTGTATAATTGGTGATATTGTAGGTGAGGGCCTCACCAGATAGGCAGTAGCAAGCAAGCCATGCCCAAAACCCACCCCCATGATATGTCATTCATGAATATGCATTCCCTCCCAATGTACAACCAAAGAAAAAAAAAAGTGCACTTGACGTTGTAATAGGATAGCAAATATAACAGTAAACTGAAAGTAAATTACCAGTATGGCGTGAACCGACATTTAAAACAAAAAAAAAAAACACTTTCTCGTCCTTGGGGTATTTCAGTTTCTTAAGAGGACTGCCAACTGCTAAATTATGGATTTGATACAACGTGTAATAGCATCTTATTTAAACTAAAGTGTTTCCGTTGTCACAGTGCTTTTAATAGTCAAACAGTCACCAAAATCTCATAATGACACTTTGAACGGTTATGTGCTGTCAGTACAGCACGCAATCGTAATGGAAGTATAACCGCTTCTTCTTTCTTTCACTCAGTTGTGGGGTTAAGTCTTTAAGTATTACAGGGTGTTGCAGCATGACTGAAGTTTGATATGCACATATTGTGTATAACGGCAAGTTTTAATCGACCTAAAATGTAAAAAAAAAAAAATATATATAGAATCTATTGCCAGTTTGTCGAAAACCCCAAGTAATATGCAGACCGGGTTGTCACTCAATTTGCGACACACCGACTTATGCGCAAAAGGAACTGGTGAAGCCCTCAACTACAATATCGCCGTATAATTCATGCATTTACATCTATGCCTAAAATGTAGGTCATTAGTGAGTTTTGTAGCTTTAGATCAGTTTCTTTAAAAAGTACCAGTGGAACTGTTTACATGACACAGTGTTTGAAGTTACAGACATTAAATCAACATGAAGTTTTACATTAAACTAAGGAAAACAGGAAGAAAATTAATTTTTTTCAGAATTCTTCTAAAGTAGCATAACATTCTTTACTTGTAAATAAAGTATGTTTTGTATCTGAGCAGACCAGATGTAAATAAATAAATCAGGATGAAGAAACTGAACTGACAGAGATACAGCCTTTGTTAATAGGGCTTAATGGACTCTGACTGTATCCTATAGACAGCAAAGACATACTTGTCTAGTGCTGAACTATAAAAGAAATGCTGGACTGACGTTAGTAACACACCCTAGATAAATCATGGATAAAAGAAACAGGTGCCTGCTTGTAACTAATATATCATTCCAAATGCAAGGCATCCAAAATTGCTACATTTTTTGAAAGGCCTTTTCAAACTGCTGTAATGAGACATTTCTGTTTGCCATCAAAAATGCTAACCAATAACGATATTTATACAGCATGTAATAATTATGTCCAATTTTCAGAGTGCATCCATTAACTTTTTATCTCCTACAGACATAAGACAGTCCAAATGGCTTAATTTTGTTTATTTTAATCACAATGCAATCACAGTGGTGTAATTTAAATATTTTAGCTTAAACTGACACATGAATATGAGACTTTTAACAGAAACAATATTTACCAGTGGACTATTCTTCTTAGAAAACAGACTAAACAATGCCTCCTAACCAGACACATCTCTGTCAGTATGAATACACACTGGACTGCAGCCTTCAGGGTACTTGAGCGCGGACAGATTTTCCAGAATATTTAACTCTTACCCAGCCAGATGGTTCTACTCAGCATTTTTTAAAACACATGTAAGCTATTTCAGGATTGCCATGGCAACTAAAACTATTTATTAACAAATGCTGGCAGTTTCTGATCTTACAAAATGTTTGTATATTAATGTTAAAGAAGCATAAAGATTCAGTTCTCTGTGTGAATTTTGCTAGAAATGACACCAAATAATCATGTTGTTATTGGGCAAATGCATTTGAATCGGTTTTTGGAATGTTGTCTTCAAAGATGGTGAAAATTCCTGCTTAAACTTAGAAAATGTAACAACTAATTATATTGTTTCTCTTCTTGTCAAGGATGTTTCAATTAAAAGGACTGACAGGCAGTTAGTATCGTTGTCCTTAGTTCTCCAGATTGGCTCCTGACTGGGGTGTTTTCTTTGCAGAGTGTACACCTCTCATGCATCTTTTTAACTTTTCATCAGATGCTTCAGTTTCCTCTCACATTCCCAAAATATGCTCTTGGAATGGTATGCACTAAGTTGACGTGTGTGTGTTTGTGTGTGTGTGTGTGTGTGTGTGTGTGTGTGTGTGTGTGTGTGTGTGTGTGTGTGTGTGTGTGTGTGTGTGTGTGCCCTACAATATGCCAGTGTCCTATCTAGGACTGGTCCACTGCCTTACACCCATTAAGTGCTGACCTAAGCTCTGCCTCCCATATGACCCTGAAAGCAGGTATCAATAAATGAATAATAGGAAGTGGATTAGCAGTGGAACAGGCACCTTTCTGACAGACCAGTACTTAAACAAGCCACAGAATGCACTCCATTCCTGGGAAATTAGGAAGCATGGATCCTGCAAAATGAGATAAAAACTTACTCAGTAATTACTCCTCTTGAGCCCTACTTGAGACAATAATTGTTGAGTAAAGTTCATTCTCCTCATAAATGGAATAGAGGATTTAATTTGGGGCCAACACTAAGTCTAGGACCAGCATAAGCAGAGCAGTAGGATTACTGCAAGGTGTAAAGAAAGAGCTCATTAACAAGCCTTGCACCCAAACCAAGGCTGTCAAACCCTGAATTGTGTTAAACAGTGCTGATATCCATGGCAATACTGTAATTCAGCTGCATTCTCACATGCCAGATGCCATCTCATTCACAGAAGCTATCACTACATCACAATAAGGTACAGCTAGCAGGCCAGCAGTACAGGGAGGACTTATAGTTTTGGTGCCACTTAAAACCTATTTACATGCAGACATGATTTACCACTGCATAAGAGGCAATAAAATTTAACAGTTATTGTTGATGTTGTACTCACAAATGTAAAACATTAGAACGGATAGCATCTGTCACACATTATGAAGATCTTGATTGGTTTTGATCTCACTGTGTGTTGCCTATAAGACAACCTGAATAAATATGAAACAGTTTTCTCAGAAACTTCACTTTTAAAATTGGTTATGTGACATGGCTGTGTCCCACCAAATTTTTCTTAGAATCTTCAGGCCTAAACAGCTGTTTTAAATTCTTAGCTGGTTTGTATGTCTTAAAGAAGAAAAATTTTCTAGTGAACTTGGTAGCTGCAATTATAACATATAAAATCATTTAGTTTACTACTTTTCCTAGAGTCGTCAGTGGCCAATATCCCACCATCTGTGCATGGTCTTTAAGAGAAAAAACTTTAGAGATGGTGGGAATTTCCTTCCATGAGCTTTTATAATTGCATTAGAATCTATCCCTCCATGAACACGATGATGCAGTGAACTGAAATCTTCATCCTATGGCATGGTTCTTGAGCATTTCAGCAGTGTCACAGTTAATCTGAAAGTTGCATACTGACCACTCAGTAAATGATGTCTAAGGGAAGGTGCAACAATATCCAATCCGTCTGAGCACATTTAGTTTCCATTCCCACCAAGCAGTGTCACTTCATGTCATTTTTACATAGTTTTGGTGACCTTTTTTTATAGGTTCATAGGTTGGTACTAGGCTATCGGCCCTACAGCCAATACAAGCCTAGCCATAACAATTCCCTGGCTATTTCTTCCCACACTATTTACTTCCCTGGAACCTTGTCTAGCAGGGCGACTGATGTGATCCCCGGGGTGAATTTCCTTTCTCCCAACCAATCGTCAAGGTTCCTTTTGAAGAGGGCCAAGGAGGCACTCTGCTTGACATGTATGGGCAGTCTATTCCAGAGTCTGGGGAGTCTCTGGGTCAGGAACCTATCCCTCCAACATGTTTTGTTTATTGTGATGACAAGGTTTAGATCCCTGGAGCATGTGGCTCTGAGGGATTGGGATTTCTTTAAGTGTAGCATGTCCAACAGCTCTGGGTTTGACATGGCCTTGTATGTTACGCAGAGATCGCTTCTGAGTAGACGATATGCGACAGAGTATAGCTGGAGTTTTTTAAGGTGGTCAGCATAGGGCATCTGCTTTACACCTGTGATTCTTTTAGTGAGGTATTTCTGCGGCCTTTCCAATTGTTGCAGATGTCTTGAGAGGTACATACCAAATGGGGCGTTGTATTCAATAATGGATCTAATGAGGGATGAGTACAGTGGGACAATGACTTCCTTTTTTTTCTGGATGAAAAGCCCTTAGTGATGAGTTGTGCCACATAGAAGGATTTTCTGACTGTTGTGGCGATGTGGTTATTGAAGGTGAGACCACCATCCACCTGTGTCCCTAAGTCTCTTATCACACTTTCGGTGTTTAGTGTACTGCCACCTATGTGGTAACTCACGGGTACATGTTTTTCCCAAAGGGGATAACTATACATTTCTTGGCATTGAGCTTGAGCCCATGGCTCTGGCACCAAGCATCTGTTTCTGTAAGGCACTTTTGTAGAGTATCCACATCATTTGGGGATTCAATAATCGCTCCCAGTTTGCAGTCGTCTGCAAACTTTGTTAGCCAGAGTCCCTTAGTGTTGGCCTGTACTTCAGAGAAGTAGATGCCAAACAAGAGCGGTCCCAGGACTGAACCCTGAGGTACTCCACTTGTCCCTTGTCTGGAGCTGGATTTGGAGTCAGCTACTTTTACAGTGTGGGTTCTGTCAGTAAGTCAGTTGGCAACCCGAGTGACGTAGGGGATTAATGCCCACCTTAGTACGTTTATCTATGATTCCAGAGTGGGGGATGGTGTCAAAGGTCTTTGCAAGGTCCAGATAGGCTGTGTGAACTGCCTTACCCTCATCCACGGCTCTGGAGACTGATTCGAAGAAGTCAATCAGGTTCAGGAGACAAGATTGGACCTTCACGAACCCAAACTGGGTGGGGTCCAGTGTTTGAAGGTTGCCAATATCTTTGTTTATAAGTTCCATGATAATACGTTCCATGACCTTGCAGATCAGGCTCGTCAGACTGATGGGGCGGTAGTTCCCGGGATCCAAGATGGATCCCCCCTTGTGGAGTGGGATAACTGTAGATGTGCGCTATTCAGTGGGCACGAAGCCTGAGGTGAGGGTATGACTAAACATGACACTTAGGTGAGGTGCCAGTTCATTTTAGTAGTTCATGTAGTACACAGCCCGGGATGTCATCTGGTCCCATGGATGCTGTATTCTTAGCTTTGGAGAGTGCGTTTTTTACCTGTGTGGCCATTATTACCGGAATTTGGCAATCTTGCGGTATTGAGATGGGCTGTTTAGGGGCTGAGAGGGGGGTGAAGTTGGCACTGAATCGATCTGCCAGGATATTGGCAATATCTTTGGGATCAGAATATTTAATGCCATTCTGTTGTAGCTCAGAGCAGATCTGAGCATTGCCATTTAGATTCTTGACATAGTTATAGAATGCCTTGTGGTTGTCTTTGGAATTTTTGGCAATTTTATTTTCGTAACTAGCTTTGGAGGATTTTATGAGGGATCTCAACTTCTTACTGAGTCTGTTAAGGGAATTTTTTGCATCGTGGGATTTTCCTCTTTTCTGCAACAGTTTCTTCCTTTTGTTGTAAAGTTTGTTTATGGCAGGGGACCACCAGATTGGCTTCCTTTGTTTGGGGGACAGCATCTTGGTTCTATTTGGGATGGCATGATTCATGCATGAGTGGATGTGCTCGTACAGTGCCTTAGTCTAGAACTCAGCAGTCAAACTTTCAGTTCCCGTCTGCATGGTTGTCATGAAGTTTGTCACTTCTGACTTGAGTAGCACGAAGTTGGCTTTGGAGAAGTTTTTTTATGGAGGTTTCCTTACTGGGGAGTGGGGGTGGGATGTGGATATTTAGGGTGATTAGCTTATGGTCTGACCTGACCAACGAGGGGGTGACCATAGGTGTGGAGCATCGATTTCCCATGTTGGTAATTACCAGGTCTAGAATATTGGAGCCCCTGGTGGGACTATGGATTAGTTGATCCAGGGCATTGGAATGTATGAATTCCAAGAACCGTTGGGCAAAGGCGTTGGTACATGAGTAGTTTTCTCAGTTAATGGCAGGGTAGTTGAAATTACCCAGTATTAGGGTGTTTGCTTGTATCTTAATATTTTCCAGTATGTTTAGAAAGGTGTAGTGAGAATCTTGGGTCATGGTGGGGGATCTGTAGCAAGCTACAATTTGGATTGCAGTCTTACCTAGTGTTAGTTGCACCTGGAGAATTTCAGACACATTGTGTTGAGCAACTAGCCTGGTGGTGTGAATATCCTTGGTGAATATGGACACTCCTCCACCTTTAGTGTTTTGATCCTGGTGTGGTGGCCGAAAAGTGTGGTAAGAGTTGTAGCCTGGTATTGCAGGGGTGCTCTCTGGAGCCTTGAACCAGGTCTCAGTTACTGCACAGATATCGATGTTCTCCATTTTTAGGAGTGCCTCGAGAGTGTGCATTTTGAGGTTTAGACTTCTAGCATTGAGTAGCATTACCTTCAGAGACATTCAACCTTCCTTTTTCTCATCTGAACTCCTTATGATAACTATAGACATCAAAGACCTGTTTCCTAGTATACCCCACCCAGCAGGGCTCGAGTGGTTTAACGATTTCTTAACCACTGAAACTAATCTCAACAATAAGGTGACTGGCCTTCTAGTGGAGTTTATGGAAATTTTATTACAGAACAATTTTATATTCTTTAATGGTGAGCTTTTTAGACAAAGGAAAGGAGTGGCCATGGGTGCCTCATGCACTTCTTTTTATGCCAACGCTGTTTTGCACAGATTTTCTTCTACTTGGGTTCAATATTTAACTCATTATAGAAGATACCTAGACGACATCTGTATTTTATGGAATGGGACCCTCAATCAGTTTGAGGATTTTTTTAGTTATATCAATTCCACTATCCCCTTCTTGGTGTTCACTCACAACATTAACAAGCACGGACTTCACTATCTTGACGTGACTTTATATAAAGATTATAACAATTCAACATTCCTTTCTAAACTTTACAGGAAACCTACTTTTTCTAATTCTTTTCTGCATTTTCAAAGTGCACACCCATTTTATTAGAAAAAAGGCATTGTTAAGGGCCAGTTCATTAGAGCCTCTAGGATGTGCAGCTCCACTGTTGATTTTTTGGATGAAATACATTTTTTGCAGTCCATGTTTGTAGACAGGGATACCCTCTCTCCCTTATCACCTCCTTAGCTAAGGAAGTGATTGATAACAGAGAAACAACATTTCCACCACTTCTTGGTACAGGGCAACCTTCTGTCACAACTAACACAACAGCAATATCTGACACCTTCCGGAATAGTTTTATCTATACCTATTCCGGCAACTCTGCTGATATTGAGGAGATCATCAGGAGGCACTGGCCTGTACTGACCTTTCACGAAGAATTCAAAGATGCCCTCCCACCACACCCTAAATTTGTAAGAAAGAGGGACATTAATTTCAAGGAACTATTTGAAAGAAAACCTAATTTCCAGGCTAATAACTCTAACAAACGACTAGGCACTTTCAAATGTGGGTCCTGTAATCAATGCCATGCCATTATTAATGCTCCAACACTTTACATTCCCTCCAGGAATTTTAACATCAAATCATATCATCACTACACTTGTGGGAGTAAAGGGGTTGTCTACCTAGGTTTTTGCACCACCTGCTCAAGCTTCTATGTAGGCAAAACTGAGAGGCCATTTAGGAAAAGACTCTACGAACATTTTTACGATCTAAGTAAACAAAGGGAGTCTAACACATTCTATAAGCATTCACTTACTTGCCCTGGGATAGATCTTAAATTCATAGTGTTGGAGCAAGTTACCCCGGATGCTAGGGGAGGTGACTGGGAGACGACCCTCGAATACAAGGAACTTATATGGCAACTTAAACTAGATGCAGGCAGACACCCTGGATTAAATGACAATATCAACATAAACAGTGTCCTCAAGCTAAGAAAGGCTCGATTATGAGAAGCTCATTCATTGCTGATAAAAAATCTTCAAGTGAAATATGATAAATGATTTATTTTAATGTATTGCTAAATGCACTGCCTACAGTTTCTTTCAATTATTTTACATTTCAGTTTTAATATTTACTGTATACATTTATTATGATGAACCAGGTTTAACTTTTAACAAAAAAACATTTTTAACAATTTATCAACTCCAGCATTTTTAAGCTTTAATTTTTTAATTGATTAATTTTTTAATTGATTAATTAATAATTAACTTCAGTGTATATAAAGCCTTGCAGCACTTTAGATGTTCACTTGATAAAGCTCGGCACAGACAGAGCGAAAGCGCTTGTGTTTTCATTGTTTTTCATGGTTTCGTATTAAAGAATTAGACTTTCTGAGCAGCAGTCTGTCTTGGTTTGGTTTTCCACCTTGGATTTATTACTTATTGGTCCTGTTCGTGCTTTTCTGGATTCCTGGCTACGTTGCTTTTTCCATGGCTGGAGAAGCTGAATCATTTAATTCTGCTGAAACTCCTCAGCTATTGAGAGAAAACGGAGATGACGTCCCGGTGACTCGTACAGAGTTCAACCAGGTAGTTTTGATGTTAACACAACTCACCAACCTCGTACAAGAAAACACCTGTAGCAGTATCCCTCTACCTGGGAACCAACAACACGCTATTGAAGCTAAGAGGAAATCTCCACCGACTGGTGCAAATGGAACTAACAGTGGTTTACACTCCTTATTTCTGACTAATCCCAGCACACAAAGGGTACCTAATAATGAGCACAGTGAAGGCACGGCTCGTTCGAAGACCAGCAGACCTGAGAAACAGCCCAAGGACTTCAATTTCACCACTTGGGCAGGTCAGCAATTTACATTTAACCAAGGTACTGTGTCCTCTAATAACTACAACACCATAGAGAATGATTTTGGTGAACTAAAAGACAAACTCTACGCTTATAAAAGCAATCAACTCGAGATTGAGTACTTAAGGGAGTGTGTCAATGTGAAACGCATACCGAAAGGTTTGCGTTTTTATAAGTTCCCTAATAATGTTCAACCGGGGACTTTATACTACAAAAAACTGTGTGAAATTTTTGACAGAGCTGGACTGGAGGTTTTAAATGTGATGATTTCAGAGTATGAAGCGAAGGCTGATACTCTTATAAACGAGTTAAATGTTTTAAACAACTCCCTTGTTACTGACAATAACTTTTTAACTGTGAAGTTTGATTATGACAATGTTTTTAACGAAGTTGATCAATTCTGTACAAAAATACTTAACCGAAAGATACGTAAGTTAGACAGGGATTTAGCTGAATATAGAGAAGGAACAGCCTACCCCTTTCCTAATAGGACCCGGTGGGAACATAAACAGGACAATCAAAACAACCAAAATAAGGGGGATGATTTCTATTCTAGAGCTACTCATGAACCCCCCCGTAGGAGTGAGAGGTTAGCTGAGAAAGGTAGAAAGAATTCCCATCAGGATTTTCAGCATCCCCCCGGCAGGACGGGGGCATGGGGACAGAAACAATCCCCTCACATGTGGAGCAACAAACATGGTTAAATGACATCCCCATTGTCCCTGAAATGGCACTCCTACACTATAACTTTTCCAACACTGCAGGCCACAATTGTTCTATAGTTAAAAAAGACAACTTCATTATATACAATTATACTGATTTGCAAATTACAGATTTGACCTTCGACCTATTCACTCGGGGTTTCCAGTTTGTCCCCGCACGCTCCTGTAATATATCCCAAATTTTAGTTGAACTAAAACTCTTTGCTAGAAATTTAAATCTAGCACATTACTTTAAAGGGCAGCCCTATACCAATACAGGGCTCTGTAGAACTAGCACTTTCAACCCACCTGTGCACCCCTTAATTAAACTTTTTGAAGAACTAGTTGAGAAAGATTTTAGAACTTTACATTCCCAAGGAATACAACCACAGTTAGTTAACTTAAATGAATATGAAATCTGGTTTATTAACCATTTGAAAAAAGAAAACATTAGGGTCATGAAACCAGACAAGGGCGGTGGGGTTGACTTGATGTATAATTCCAGCTATGACATTTACATCCACGACATGTTACAGGACAGTGAACAATACGAAATTGTATCTAGAAATGAAGTTAACATAGCCTTTTCCAAAATCAAATATATGCTTACTGACCATTTGCTCCAAGGAGCTATAAATGAAAAATTGTTCAACTATCTGCATGTTGAGAAACCTAAAATACCAGTAATTTTCGGGATTCCGAAAATTCACAAAGGCATGGACCCCTTGAGATTTAGGCCTATTGTTTCAGGGGCAGGAAGCATCACTGAACCCTTAGGTAAATTCATTGACCATGTTACTAAGCAACTCATCCCACTTTTAGATCATGTCTGCAAAGACTCCTGGGATTTTCTCAGAGACATTCAACCTTCCTTTTTCTCATCTGAACTCCTTATGATAACTATAGACATCAAAGACCTGTTTCCTAGTATACCCCACCCAGCAGGGCTCGAGTGGTTTAACGATTTCTTAACCACTGAAACTAATCTCAACAATAAGGTGACTGGCCTTCTAGTGGAGTTTATGGAAATTTTATTACAGAACAATTTTATATTCTTTAATGGTGAGCTTTTTAGACAAAGGAAAGGAGTGGCCATGGGTGCCTCATGCGCTTCTTTTTATGCCAACGCTGTTTTGCACAGATGGGAACGTATGTTCATTTTTTCTTCTACTTGGGTTCAATATTTAACTCATTATAGAAGATACCTAGACGACATCTGTATTTTATGGAATGGGACCCTCAATCAGTTTGAGGATTTTTTTAGTTATATCAATTCCACTACCCCCTTCTTGGTGTTCACTCACAACATTAACAAGCACGAACTTCACTATCTTGACGTGGCTTTATATAAAGATTATAACAATTCAACATTCCTTTCTAAACTTTGCAGGAAACCTACCTTTTCTAATTCTTTTCTGCATTTTCAAAGTGCACACCCATTTTATCAGAAAAAAGGCATTGTTAAGGGCCAGTTCATTAGAGCCTCTAGGATGTGCAGCTCCACTGTTGATTTTTTGGATGAAATACATTTTTTGCAGTCCATGTTTGTAGACAGGGGATACCCTCTCTCCCTTATCACCTCCTTAGCTAAGGAAGTGATTGATAACAGAGAAACAACATTTCCACCACTTCTTGGTACAGGGCAACCTTCTGTCACAACTAACACAACAGCGATATCTGGCACCTTCCGGAATAGTTTTATCTATACCTATTCCGGCAACTCCGCTGATATTGAGGAGATCATCAGGAGGCACTGGCCTGTACTGACCTTTCACGAAGAATTCAAAGATGCCCTCCCACCACACCCTAAATTTGTAAGAAAGAGGGACATTAATTTCAAGGAACTATTTGAAAGAAAACCTAATTTCCAGGCTAATAACTCTAACAAACGACTAGGCACTTTCAAATGTGGGTCCTGTAATCAATGCCATGCCATTATTAATGCTCCAACACTTTACATTCCCTCCAGGAATTTTAACATCAAATCATATCATCACTACACTTGTGGGAGTAAAGGGGTTGTCTACCTAGGTTTTTGCACCACCTGCTCAAGCTTCTATGTAGGCAAAACTGAGAGGCCATTTAGGAAAAGACTCTACGAACATTTTTACGATCTAAGTAAACAAAGGGAGTCTAACACATTCTATAAGCATTCACTTACTTGCCCTGGGATAGATCTTAAATTCATAGTGTTGGAGCAAGTTACCCTGGATGCTAGGGGAGGTGACTGGGAGACGACCCTCGAATACAAGGAACTTATATGGCAACTTAAACTAGATGCAGGCAGACACCCTGGATTAAATGACAACATCAACATAAACAGTGTCCTCAAGCTAAGAAAGGCTCGATTATGAGAAGCTCATTCATTGCTGATAAAAAATCTTCAAGTGAAATATGATAAATGATTTATTTTAATTTATTGCTAAATGCACTGCCTACAGTTTCTTTCGATTATTTTACATTTCAGTTTTAATATTTACTGTATACATTTATTATAATGAACCAGGTTTAACTTTTAACAAAGAAGCATTTTTAACAATTTATCAACTCCAGCATTTTTAAGCTTTAATTTTTTAATTGATTAATTTTTTAATTGATTAATTAATAATTAACTTCAGTGTATATAAAGCCTTGCAGCACTTTAGATGTTCACTTGATAAAGCTCGGCATAGACCGAGCGAAAGTGCTTGTGTTTTCATTGTTTTTCATGGTTTCGTATTAAAGAATTAGACTTTTTGAGCAGCAGTCTGTCTTGGTTTGGTTTTCCACCTTGGATTTATTACTTATTGGTCCTGTTCGTGCTTTTCTGGATTCTTACCTTCAGATTACGGTGGTGGTTTTGTCCTTTGAACTCATAGGTTTATAGGTATATACTAGGCTAACAACCACCAGGGCCTTTATAAGCCTTGTTGTACAACCCAAGGTACACGGGGACACAACTGGTTTTGGTTGCATGGCCAGGCTTATAAAAACCCTGGTGGCCATTAGCCTAGTACATAATTGTGAACCTATGAACAAACAGGTCATTAAACCTGTGTCTACAAAAATGACATGATGTGACATTGTTTTTTGTGAATGGAAACTAAGTGCATTCAGACTGATTGGATATGTTGTTTAGAATGTTGTCTGAGAAAGGAGTGAGGCACTTAAATACATATTTTTTTTAAATCAGGAAATCATTGTCAAGTAGACCCCTAAAATTTTATATGAGGAAGTAAACAATTTTGCAAGTGAAAATGATATTAAAAAAAAAAAAAAACATGGCTGTCTCCCTCTTTGAGGTTTACTGCTTTCCTGAGTTGATAAATGATTTAGTATGCAAAGTTAATGCTTGTTTTTGCTCAGCTATAACACTACATCCTAAAAATACTTTGTACAAGAACGATCTAGTAATTGTGAAGATTGCTAATTCAGCCAGACTCCAACTTTCAGGCCTGCAGGTAGTTAAAAGTCAACATGTGATTTTATCACAATGGTTTCACAATCGTGTTCTTGTAAAACTAAAGCTACACTGTCTGGATCTTCTCCAGTATTATGAAACAAGCTAAATGGAAATATATGGTGTATTTGGAACTATAGTGAATTAAACTCTAACATGTAAAAAATTACTGATATTAAAATATCTAAATTCAAAACTGATTTATACAGTAGATTCAACAGTGTAGACAGTTAAAAAAAAAGGAAAGACACCAATCTGCTTAACCACTAGAGACTCAGGCATCTGAACCCAGAGAGTTATGTGGGGAAAGAGAGGAAGTACTGAATAGTGATCTCCCAGCTCCTGCAGTAGAGGGGGTACGGATGTCATCCTTTTGCAGTCTGGGAGTTAATACTAAAGTAAAAAGGTAACCATCCATACACAATTTGTGACTCTCTTACTTTCCCTATTTCTTGCAGACCATAATAACAAAAAAATCTGAGTTGAATACAAGAGGTCAGACTGAACAGCCAGACTACTCAAGTATATGGTTCATATGTGATTACTAGACTAATGACCTTTTAAAGCATAGCCATGCTTCCGAAGGCGAGAATCAAATCCTGGACCTTGTGTTTTTTGAGGTAAGCAACATAACCATCACACCAAACTCCACACCATAAACGTTATACCAACCCCTGTGGGTATTTTTGATGTAACATTCCTATTTTCAGGCCTGATTTACCTCTGTACATGATGTACATATTTTTTGAGGTAGGCATCTATTTTCAGGCTAGATTTACTTCTTCACACAAATTTCTGAATTCCCCTCATTACCCCTGATCACATATGACTTTGGAAGACAGCCGCAGTGGTACAGCGGTTAGTGTTGTCGCCTCACAGCAAGAGGTTCTCCAGTTCGATTTTCGGCTGTAGTGCCTCCTGTGCAGAGTCTGCATGTCCTCCCCATGGTCGAGTGAACTTTAAAGACATGCAGGTAAGTGCATGTGGGTGTGTCTTCTCTGAAGGTTGGGCACCAGACTGGCAACTCGACACCATAAAAATCCACTGCCAATCCTTAGCGGACCAGTGATCCACTGTGGCGAACCCCAACCATGAAAAGCCAAAAGACATAGTAGACATATGACTTTTGAAGTTGTCTGACACACAGAAAGCCACACTACATTATCATGTACTGATGGCACCGACAACACCTTACATCTCCCTTTATCTGAAGCACAAGTAGAATTTTGCAATACAGTTCATTAATGTCTAAAGCATTTACATTGTCTCTTTGATAATGTGCTTGTATTTTTCCATTACTTTTGTTGCTCTGTTTTTTTTAATGTGTTTCTGACCAGTTTCCTTCATTTTTACTAGAAGAAGGAAAGAGTCCGGTGTTATTTGGTATTCGAATTTTATGCTGATTAGATGCCTAGATTTTTTGCTGGATGTTCCTACTTTGCAAAAGCCTCTGTACCTATATTCAGTGTTCTGAAGGTTAAGAGGTGTGTGAACAGCTGACTTGTTAAGTCCCCTGGCACCACTCAAAGTCAGTAAAACAATCACCAGATTTCTTACGGGCAGGGAGAATAACCCCAGGAGGTGCGATACTGGATACATGGTCAGCATGGGAAATAAATGGGTCATATGTTCACCAGGTTACTGCTAAATAAAGACTTCAGCAAAGATTAAAAAAAATGTAAGGCACATCTTTCACTGATTCTTTATGTGGAAAACGTGTATTAAATTTAACATCATCATCAACTTCAGAGTGAAATCTACATCATGGTTAGATTATTAAACATGGAATATGCATTATTTGAAGACTAAAATCCCGCAGGATACAAACATCAGTTGTTGCAGTAGAACTACATTGATATTTAAAAAGGCACAAAACACTTTGAAAAAGGTCAGTAATTCTTACAGGAAGAACCCTTAAACAACTAAGGAAAACAGTCATTTGTTTTAAAAAAACTTACAGAGCTGTCATCAAATATGCAAAAAATGTCAGTTCATTGGGATACATTTTTACCTGACCTAGTTCTGAAGAAACTTTTGCAGACAGACCAATCATTTTATATAATACTAAATTTTGTGTATTCAGTTTCCCAAGATAGAATTATATTGTGCATAGAAGGAAGATTTTTACAGTTTATTTTCAGGGTTGCAGTACTTACATTAAAATAATCTCTTGCTTGGTACTTGACATAGCATGGTTAAGAAATCAGTATTGATGGAAATGTTTTATTTAAAAGAAAAGATCTCATAACATCATTGCAGTACTTATTTAACTGTGTGTGTGTGTGTGTGTGTGTGTGTGTGTGTGTGTGTGTGTGTGTGTGTGTGTGTGTGTGTGTGTGCATATGCGCATGGACTGGCATTCTTCTGTCTTTCATCCATTGAATGCAGGGATAGTCCCTAGTATGCCCATGACCCTGAATAGGATAAAGTTGATATAAAAAATATTAAGGACAGAATAAATGTCATCAATGGAAAATGACGTCATATGCTTAATTGCAACATTTTGCTATTTAAAAACAGTTTCAGACAAACAGTATCCTTGTTATAAGAGTCAAATCCTATATTTTTTTTGGATGAACTTTCATACAGAAAAATAAAAGAATTCTACATTTTGCAGATGATACATTGCATTTTCATTTTTTAGTATGTGTAGCTTCTAAGACATGTATGATGTAAATAATGCAGGGCTGGGCATGGCAAGCAAAGCACAATTGCTCTTAGAAAATATCAGTTAATTAAAATGCTGTTTAAGTTCAAGTTTTTCAGGTAATGCAATTGCATATAAAAGATATGGGACATTAATATGAAGTTAGACTACAACTGATATTGTTAGTAGTGGTTGCTTAATGCAATAATGCATGCAAGGCTTAATGGAGTCAATAAGCCTAAAGCCATTACTTAACATACGAAACCTCAGGTATTAATTGTGAATGGATAAGTATTAATTGCCTATTATACAACGACCCCCCATTAATATTCCAAAATGTGCACGCTGATTGGTCAGCGTGCACGTTGTAAATCAGAGTTATAGTAATGGAAAAAGGTCCGGTCACCCGGACTTTTTCTATTAGTATAACTTTTTTTTTTTTTGAAAGCAACGGAGAATGCAAGATCTCCGTTGCTTTTACAACCTGTCTCACTATATTAAACATAGCGAGACAGCTTTAAAAAAAGCAACGGAGCATCTCTATTGCTTTTCTTAAAACTGTCTCGCTATGTTACACCCATTTAACATAGTGAGACACTTTAAAAAGCAACTGAGATCTTGCTTTCTCCGTTGCTTTTTTTCAAAACTGTCTCACTATCTTAAATGGGTTGAACATAGCGAGACAGCTTTAAAAAAAGCAACGGAGATTCTCTGTTGCTTTTTTTAAAGCTGTTTCGCTATGTTAAACTCGTTTAACATAGCGAGACAGGTTGTAAAAAGCAATGGAGATCTTGCTTTCTCCGTTGCTTTTGCCCACAGCTCTGATGTACTGCACAAGTATATGCATACGCAGTACATCATAACTACCGCAGAATACCAGACAGCTGAGGAAGGGCAGCAAGGAAGCATTATACAATGCCATTATTTAAGAAAAGCAATTTTCTTTTTCTTAAATAATGTCATTGTATAATAGCAATAACCCACTTCTGGGTGTGGATAATACTGGATTTACCTACAGTTGCCTTTGTTTGGCCACTCGGGCTTCACCCTTATGACCAAACCACACTAACCGTGGGTAAATCCAGCATTACCCACACCCAGGCGTGGGTTATTGCTATAATCTAATATAAACCAGAGAGAATCAAAGGATATTTGCTTGACGTTGTACTTGTGTTATGTAAGTGCTAGCATGCATTATATTGATTGATTTTATAATAAAAATTTTAAAACATTTACAATACCCATGTTTCTTTTATTCACATATTTATTTCTTGGCAACTTCTTCTTCTTTCGGCTGCTCCCATTAGGGGTCGCCACAGCGGATCAACTATTTCCATTTCTTCCTGTCCTCTGCATCTTGCTCTGTCACACCAACCACCTGCATGTCCTCTCTCACCACATCCATAAACCTTATCTTAGGCCTTCCTCTTTTCCTGTTACCTGGCAGCTTCATCCTTAGCATCTTTTTCCCAATATACTCTGCATCCCTTGTTAGCACATGTCCAAACGAACGTAATCTTGCCTCTCTGGCTTTGTCTCCAAACCTTCCAACCTGGGTTAACCCTCTAATATACTTATTCCTAATCCTGTCCATCCTCGTCACACCCAGTGCAAATATTAACATCTTCAACTCTGCCACGTCAAGCTCTGACTCCTGCCTTTTTGTCAATGCCACTGTCTCCAACCCATATAACATAGCTGGTCTCACTACCCTCTTGTAGACCTTCCCTTTCACTCTTACTGGTACTCATCTGCCACAAATCACTCCTGACACTCTTCTCCACCCATTCCATCCTGCCTGTACTCTCTTCTTCACCTCTCTTCCACACTCACCATTACTCTGAACTGTTGATCCCAAGTATTTAAACTTATCCACCTTCGCCACCTCTACTCCCTGCATCCTCACCATTCCTCTATCCTCCCTCTGATCCTGCTGACCTTCATTCCTCTTCTCTCTAGAGCATATCTCCACCTCTCCAGGGTCTCCTCCACCTGCTCCCTACTCACACTACAGATCACAATGTCATCTGCAAACATCATAGTCCATGGGGACTTCTGTCTGATCTCGTCTGTCAACCTGTCCATCACCATTGCAAATAAGAAAGGGTTCAGAGCTGATCCTTGATGTAATCCCACCTCCACCTTAAACGCATCCGTCACTCCCACCGCAGACCTCACGACTGTCACACTACCCTCATATATATCCTGCACCACTCTTACATACTTCTCTGACACTTCCGACTTTCTCATACAATACCACAACTCCTATCTAGGCACCCTGTTATATGCTTTCTCTAAGTCCACAAAGACACAATGCAACTCCTTCTGACCTTCTCTGTACTTCTCCATCAACACTCTCAGAGCAAACATCGCATCTGTAGTGCTCTTTCCTGGCATGAAACCATACTGCTGATCACTAATCATCACCTCCCTTCTTAGCTTCCACTACTTTTTCCCATAACTTCATGCTGTGACTGATCAATTTAATACCTCTGTAGTTACTACAGCTTTGCACATCACCCTTATTCTTAAAAATCGGTACCAAAACACTTTTTCTCCATTCCTCAGGCATCCTCTCACTTTCCAAGATTTCATTAAACAATCTAGTTAAAAACTCCACTGCCATTTCACCTAAACACCTCCATGCTTCCACAGGTATGTCATCTGGACCAACAGCCTTTCCATTCTTCATCCTCTTCATAGCTATCCTTACTTCCTCCTTGCTAATCCACTGCACTTCATGATTCACTATCCGCACATCATCCAACCTTCTCTCCCTCTCATTCTCTTCAGTCATCAGCCCCTCAAAGTACTCTTTCCATCTGCTCAACACACTCTCCTCGCTTGTGAGTACATTTCCCTCATTATCCTTTATCACCATTACCTGCTGCACATCTTTACTAGCTCAGTCTCTCTGTCTAGACATTCAATACAGGTCCTTGTGTCAAACCTTTCATACAACTCTTCATATGCCTTATCCTTAGCCTTCGCCACCTCTCTCTTTGCCATGCACCTCATCTCCTTATACTCTTGTCTACTTTCTTCATCTCTCTGACAATCCTACTTCCTCTTCGCTAACCTCTTTCTCTGTATACTCTCCTGTACTTCTTCATTCCACTACCAAGTCTCCTTGTCCTCCTTCCTCTTTCCAGATGTCACACCAAGCACCCTTCTAGCCATCTCTCTTACTAGCTCTGCTGTAGTTAACCAGCTATTCGGTAACTCTTCACTGCCACCCAGTGCCTGTCTTAACTCTTCCCTGAACTCCACCTCACAATTACCCTTTTTCAATTTTCACCATTTGATCCTTGGTGCTGCCCTCACACTCATCCTCCTCCTCTTGATCACCAACGTCATCCTAGAAACCATCATCCTATGCTGCCTAACTACACTTTCTCCGGTCACCACTTTACAGTCTCCAATCTCCTTCAGACTGGCCCTCCTACATAGGATATAATCCACCTGTGTGCATCTTCCTCCACTCTTGTATGTCACCCTATGCTCCTCCCTCTTGTTAAAATACGTGTTCACCATAGCCATGTCCATCCTTTTCGCAAAATCCACTACCATCTAACCTTCTGCATTCCTTTGCTTAACACCATACCTACCCATCACTTCCTCATCCCCTCTGTTCCCTTCACCAACATGCCCATTGAAATCTGCTCCAGTCACCAGTCTCTCACCCTTGGGTACAGTCATCACCACTTCATCCAATATTTCTTGGCATACAGTCTTGAAATCAGCAAGGAATGGTTGATTATATTGCAAACTTTAGAGAAGTAACAAGTACCTACACATATGCTGCTGCTGCGTTCAAGCTGCATTAGATTGTGGCCTGAGTAAATAGCTGTATCCACTCCATGAACCTGGCTGGAATCAATGATGAACACTAGTGATGAGATGATTGTTGACAAGGTAGTCAACTAGCTGTAATGGAGAACTGTTCTGAGTATCTTGCCTACTGGTGACACTAAGGCAAAGGGATGGTACTTAGAGAAAATTGCAGAGTCACCACCTTTATGCATAAAAAACCTACTATGTGCTGCAGATATTTTGTTGTGAGTCAGAGGATACAGGCAGGGAAATTTTTTATTTTAGTTTATTTATTTACTTTTTGTGTTAGTCTGTGGATATAATACCAGCTGACAAATTTTAGATGGCATGAATTTATTATTTAAGCAAGGTTTGGTTTAAGGGTATAGTTCACATGATGGTAGGATGGGTTACAGGTAAGACATTTTCTAAAGTTGTACTGGTTACCTGTTTCAGATGATGTCCTCTGTGTATAGACTTTGGGGTAGTAGATTTTCCAAGAGATAGTAGTTTGCATATATATTTTTTATATAAGAAAGCCTTTTTTGTGTCTCTCATAGTTTTTCCTGGTTGGACAGCTGTATCAATGTGATCTAATAGAAACTATTTCCATGTTTTGTCATTCTGATTGATTATCATTACTTTACTTCTTCTGTAATTCCAGCTGTCAGATTCAGGTTTGACTCTAAAACATCTCTCAGGTTTTGCTGTATGAAGCATTGTCTTCATGGTGTTACTGGAGAAAAATGACTTGAAGCCTGCAGTGGTGGTGGTGTACAGAAGTAAAGCCATGATAATGGCCTAAGCAACCCTAGTTTTAGTAGTGGCTCAGTCACCTGATGGTGGTAGGATGGATGGGAGTGCCCATCACAGAAGAGAGGAGGGAGGTACACATGCTTGAGGAACACTCACATGGTTTGAGTTCTCTAAGGGAGACAATGGAAATAACTACACTGTGCTGCCTGAGTGTGCTGGGTGTCATGTTAAGGCTAGTGCCTTGTGCAGTTGTGTATCTCTTCAGTGCTGACACTCACTGAATGTCCCACCTTTCGGGTATTACTGGGTACGCACAGGGTGGAGTGAAAATAGGCAAAAATATTTCCTTGGCATCAGTATGACATTAACCCAGGATGCCAGGATCTCTCCATTGGCCCTGATCCATAGGGGAGTGAGCTGAAAGGAGGTGAGAGGTATATGTAGACCTGGACACTGAGGAGAAACACTGGAAGCAGCAGATGGTCAGCTGTGAGACAGCCAAAAATAGCTTAAAAATAGGAGAATAGTTGAGGTAGTAAGTACTGCAGATGAAAGAGTAGTAGACGAGTAATGCAGTGTTAATCTTTTTGTAGATCTGACTATAAAGAATTTGTGGATTTTGATTGTTCTTCCACATGGCATACTTGGAAAAGGACTAACAGCATCAAATATATTTGTCACGTATCTGTATGACAACAGTTGTTAGGCAGGCAACTATGTGAAAACTATCCTAGTGCAGAGTACCGATTGTGCTGCATGGAGAAATCTTTTTTATAAGATATGTTGACCTTGAAGTTGATTATATTAGCTAAGGGGTTATAGGGAACAAAGACTTTCAGTTTTGAAATTTAATTCCCAAAGAGGTCACAGGTCTTCAGTGTAGAGGATGAGGAGGAATCCATTTAAAAATGCTTAACAAATAAGTGCTTGTTCAAATTCTTGTCACCCACAATAATGTGAAGTGCAGAGATGCCAGAAACATTCATCCTGACTTTGCAACAATTAAAACCCAAGTCATACAAATGTCTTAGTCAGGGTAACCTATAAACTATCAAGCTGAGGATGCACTGGATTTGTTTCTACCAACAAGGAGAATGTCTTCCATTCATTAGAGGAAGACTGATAACTGGCAATCTTACTGGTGGAGTCAGTCCATTCCAAAACTCCAAATGGATGATCCTGTCTGAACAAGGGATCTAAACAAATGGCAAAATCCTTGGGCAAACCTAGCTACCAACCCATCCGAGAGGTACTTTCTCATAGGTTCATCATTTTACATTACTAAATCAGTCCAGGACACTTATAGGACTTGAGCCACTGAAGCGTCCACTCCTTAATTTCCCTGTCAATAGGGGTCTGTATGAACAGACCTGCAGTGACTTTAAAGATCCCCATTCATTCACTGAGGTTGCCTTTAAAGGGAGTTAGGGGACTACTTTGGTTGACATATGATGATGTGTTATTACACAGGGAATCCCATGGGAGAGATTTACCTGTTAACAGGTTCTGTTAATATTTTAATGTAGTCTTAGAACAGTATTGTCAGATTTTTGAAAATATAAGGTGTCTAACAGGATTAGGTTCTTTGTTGTTTTATAGGTCAAAGACAGGTAATTACAAATGAATCTGCAGGAGACAGAGTGCAGTGATAAAGCCTTTAGCTACTTTGTATAAATTAAGAAGCTTGTAACTAGCTTTTTCATGAAGAAACTTTTGGGGTTTTTCAAGTTGTATAATATGCTTGGATAGGTACATGCAAAAGGGTGCATTATATTTTATTATATACTTAATTAGGAAAGAGTAGAGGGGACAGTACCTTCTTTGGATATGGAGGACATAACTTTAGTGATTAGTTGGACTAGGTAGAAGAATCTCCCAACTAGCTGCATTTGGCATTTAGTGGAGAGGATTAAGGTTATAAATTGTTAATACATTTTTTCCAGTAGTTCTACTCTATGACTTTGACTAAGTCACTTAACCAGGCAATGCACATGGAACACTGGGCTAGGCTCTTCAGTTTTCTCTTTGACTATATGCTTAGCAAATACCTATGAATCAATAGTTGCTACATGATGATCAAAGGATCATTGCCCATGGGTGTATCAAGGCCTCTAATGGTGGTATCAGCTTTGGGGGGTGTATCCTCAATATGGTAGATTCAGGGATGTTCATGCTTCCCAAACAGTACAATAGTGCATTTCTTTTTTTTTTTTAGGCTGAGTCCATGGTTTTGACACCAGGAATAATGCAAGCTAGCACTTCTTCTAGGATAGGGGTATATGCTGGAAAGGTAATGCCCACACATATTATGCAGTCACCCACAAACAGTGTAAACCAGAAACCTTCAGTGTTTACTTGGACACCAGTGAAGTAAATTCTAAAGGGAAGTGGACCTGATATGAAACCCTGCAGTACACCACTGGTAACCAACACTGTAATGGACAGTGTGCCACCAACCCTGACTTAATGAGTTCTGTCTATAAGCCCATTAGATATCTAGTAGATCATGTTGGGATTAATATTCAAGAAGGTGGCTTATCAATAGTACCAAAAAGTGGGAAGTACTGATTGACTTAGTGTGGTCAAAGTATGGACAGTGTGCTGTCTATCCATTATCCAGTGAGTAAATTATCTTCTCAAATAAGTCCACCCAATTTAGTAGAAAGGACCTTTCATAAACCAAACTAGTCTGGATCAAGGTACTGTAGGGTGTTTACATCTTTATATATAGGTAATGATAAATGACATCACTTTATAAACAATGTCAGTGAGAATAATTGGTTTATAGATCCCATAGTCAGTGGTAGCATTAACCTTTATGTAATGGCACCACTGGGGTCATTTTCCCAAGTCTCAGGTGTGCATTCAGTGGAGAGTATTAGACCGAATCAGTTTCCAACAGACTCTATAAGGCTGTATGGTACTGACTAGAAGACAGCCTAGTATGTTGTTAGGCTCCACATAGGGAGCGTTTTTCGTTTTGGGAATGGCATTTAGGATTTGTTTGGAGGCAATTTCAGGGGAGGTGGGTGGTGAGTGTAAGGAGAAGTTAAACCATATTCTTCAGTAAGTATGTTGGCTGTATCCTTAGGGCTGCCTTTGTTGAAAGTGGTCTTGTAATTGGTTTAGCAAGCTTTGCTCTTATGCCTGAGTTGTCCATGACCTTCACAAAGCCGCGGTCATCTGTGTGTGGGTGGGTGTGGGTTGCATCGATTTGAGGACTCATTATCCTTTTCTCTGTTACAGACCAAGACCTACAGATCTTCTGAGTTCTTTTTCCAGGTCAATACAACAGGGAGACCTTGGTGCAGGGCAGTCCTCACCCAACCAGCATATGAGTGCCAGATGTACAACTGGAAAACACCAGAGGATAGGCATGAGGCTCTGCTTCGTGGAAAACACTCACTAAGGTGGACATTAGACCCTGAGAAGTCACGTTAGGGGGTCTAGCTCTGATATCACTTTGTATTCTCATCCATGAGGGTACATCTCAACATCTCAATAGATACCAAATAAGTGACATACATGGAATATGTGTTTTGTGTCCCACTCCACCAAGGTCTAACAAGTGTAGTAGAACCCAAGGAAGTCTAAGCTACCCTTATATGTGAGTCCAGCATGAAGTGTGAAGAGGAGTGGGGAGTCCTCTGTCCTAAGTATAAGCCTGGAGCATAATCTGGGACTCCAAAGGGATGGCTGCGCATAAGCAGGCTACCTAAATATAAGCTTCAAACCTCCCATTATGGGTGAGGAGGAGGAGGAGACAACCTGCACACACATCAGGTGGTTGCTGAGCTATAACTCTCATGCATGTTTGATTGTTGTCAAGTGACAGATGCAAGCTCCATCCTCTCTTATAAAGGAGGAGTTGGCAACTCACACCACTCACAAGGAACTTTAATGGGCAGATGTACCAATAGCTGGATGTGTCCAGTGTGCTGCCACTCACTGCCTTACTGTTCATGCTGCTCCAGCACTAGCCTGGGATCACTGCAGGATTTTCTTTCCAGCTCATATGCTGGGCAACATCCATGGCTGACTTTTTGATGTAAATGAATTAAACATCAGCCTTTTACCTTCCCTACCTGGTTGCTGGAACTTATAATTAAGCTTCATATTGCCCTGCTCTCCAAAGCTGTAGAGACTCTAACATTGTGGTTCATTCCTCTTGATCTGGTCACCACTTTGAAGGTTTTGGTGGTTTTGAGATCAAACACCGCACTTTTCTATTTTTATAATAAACTTAGTTGATATAATTTGTGCTGTGAGGTTGTCAGGAAAAAATCGAGTAGTACAAGGGCTGGGTGTGCCCTCCTAGTTAATTTTTCTTTACTTTGACCGAGCATTTTTTTGCCAAAACTTGATCCATTGAGCCTGACTTATTGAGCAAGGAATGACTGGAAGATCATTACTTACCCTAATATTCAGAAACCTCTGCATTACTTATATTAGTTAAGTGTGTGTGTGTGTGGGGGGGGTGGATGTGGGGATATTACTTCCATGTGAAACAAAAAAGAGTTTTGATGGTTGACTGATGAGCTGTTTTCTGAAAAGTGTCTTGATCAAACAAACCATATACCTCTTAAACCAATAAATGAAGGAAGCACATGCCCCTTAACTTACTCCCTCCCACATTAAGATGTCTGACAAGCTGGACTACAGGAAAAGAAAAATTCAGAAGTTATCCATTGCAAAGAGCCTTCAAAGACAGATTATACAAGTCTTGTGACAATCTGAGTCATAGTACTTTGAAACAAATTTTTTTTAAAGAAGCGCATTCAGAAATCTGACTCCTATTGTGTATTTCCTGACAAAAAATCTCTCTTCCCCTCTTTGCCTTCCCCCCCCCCTCTCTCTACCGTCTAATCCCCATAAAGTACAGATATTTAGACATCTTAGCCTCGGTTTTTGGTAGAGGAACGTGCAGTAAGAATTCTTGTACCTCAAACCCTTCTTTGAATTATCTTAGCTACTTTCATGTTTTTGTTTTTCTTTTATGAAGCTGCTCTCTATTACATTTGTATATTTGCTATTGCCAAAAGGAAAGGATGTTTATGTACTGAAAAGTGGATGGTTGCTTTAAGGGGCTAAAAGCATTATAGCAGCTCACTAAATAATTGGCTTTGCGACCATTTTGAAGCTGAAATATCTATGCTAGTTCTGAAAAGAAAATAACATATATAATTTAAAAATTGTGTTCATAGCCAAATTACATGAACCAGCAACTCTAGTGCGTCACCAGAGTTGATATGTTACCAATTCAGGGTCAGCATAGAGAATAAGCGTTCTGAAGTGCAATTTACTACAGCCTCTGAAAGTGTCCTTAAACTGAAATAAATGGAAAACCAGATAGGTAGAGAACTCTGGTGTCAAGTCACTGGTAAGTCAAACTGGAAAATCCAGGAAGTAGAACCAGTTAGTCTGCAAAAATAATAACTGATTAACCTCATTAGCTGGTGTCCAGGGAGTATAGAAGATAACGCATTATCCTTATAACATGATGTGTATGTCTTGCTCTACATGTATTTGTATTATCTAGTATTATAATCTCACAGTGATTCCGAACAAAAAGATTCTGCTTTTGCCAGCTGTTTTTTCCTATCCTGACTGTGTCAGCAACATGTTTGTGTGTTGCTTGAGTAAATCGAGATTTGTTCTTTTAAACATGCCACAACCCCTTTGTGTACTATTTGACATGGAAGTTAAGCCTATTTTATATCTGGTTCCGCTACAGTGTCTGTTTAACATTATTTTAACTCTTTACAAAGATTTTCCAGGGATAGCCTTTTCATAACAAATAGCACTGGTTTATCAAAAATGATATACCTACAAGTGGCCAAGCTAAACTTCCTGTGTGTCAGTTGCCTGAAGCACAAGATGCCATGGAACACAATGTCAGTCGTTGTTTTCCTTAGGAACTCACTGTCAGTGTAATTTCTAAGTGTACACTGGCAGTTGTTCCTTTGTTTTGGAAGATTTTCCATTTCTTTGAGTTCGTGTTTGAGTTGGTTTGACTGTGAAATTGGTATTTAAAAGTTCTGCAGGGGCTGTGTGTGCAGGGGGCCTTGTTTCCCTGCAAAAAAAAACTTCCTGTTTAATTTTTCACTGTTACGTAGTTCAGGCATTTGTTTTTGGTGTTTTGGCTCATCAGCATTCCGACATTTAAAGTTCAATATCAGGACCACAGAAAATAAACTATCCATTCAGGTAGCTCTGTGACAAGTTCCAACAGCAAACTCCGCTGCATACCATAAACCCTTGCTATCTTCAAGATTTTAACACAAAATTGAAAACATTGCTAACTGTTAAATGATAGGCATACAGCATGTGTAACTCACATTCCAGTCACAGGCAAGTTAAGCTGCCAAAGAACACACACGTTTACTTTTTCAGATTTCTTTAAGTTTAAATTAAACTCATAGACATACATGTACACAGAGGTGTAGCCGGGATAGGGTAAAGAGTGTAACTGTCTTGGATGCAGAGTGTTAGGGAGCATGACTGGCAAATCCTAAATGGCCTTCAGTGCATGCCAGCAATCAAAAATAAATGTCAGCATTACATTTACAGTCAGTGTAATCATATGTCTCTACTAGACAGTGGCAGCCTGTAAATGCTTGACCACTGAAGGCCTAGCCTGTGTGTACTTCTTAAAATAACCTTAGGATACCAAAACTTGTCAGATATCTCTGAGAAGCGTAGCTATGCTTATAAAGGCCAGTGAGGTCATTAGCCTAGCATATACTTATGAACCTATGAACCTCAAAGTAGAAAACAGGATTTTTTTTTATTTTTTTCTTTCCTCAAGTCGAAGGAGAGAAACTTATTTTTTTTTCATTCTAAACTTCAAATAGTGGGTGTTGCTAGATGACAGTAGGCACAAAAATAGCTTGCTGCAGTTATGCGTGTACAATAATGTACATTCAGACACTTACAGCAGACAGAACCAAGAAAGGGCACAAAATGAAAAAGCTCTTCACAGAAACAATGGCATTCATCAAAAAGTCAAGTAAAATATAATAAAAGGAATTAAATGGCTCCAATGCATAACAGCAATAAGTCACTTTAGAAAGATGTTAATGCTGGATTTACACAAGAGCAGCAATATTTATTCACACTCACGTAACCCTCATAGACAAACCACGCTAGCCCCTGATAAAGGTGTCAAGTGAGGTGTCTGATACTTAAAATGTATCTGTATATGTATATGTAAACTGTACTGCTTTGAGACAGCTCCACTGGCTTGAACTGCCCAATCTCCTAAACAACAATCAGCTTTGCCTCTGTTATTCTATCCATTACCTCCCCAATAAGTGTCCTGCCCTTAAAAACCTAGTACAACATCACTCAGCCAAAAGGCCTCTTAGATCATCAAGCAAACTACTACTAGAAGTCACCAACAGCTACAATAACTTTGGAGGTACACTATACAGTTCAGTGGCTAAAAAATGGAACTCTGTCCCTACTAGCATTCAAAATACATCATCCAAAGCCTCCTTGAAAGACCTCATCAGGCAACATCTCAAACAAAGTTGGCAGTGCCATGATTGCTCCCCAGGCTAGTGAAAGCGGATAACCTATACATACAAAATCTACAGCACTTGATAATAGTTTTCAATCTTACTCACAAACACTGGCTAATCTACAATGTATGTACTGTACCTGTGTACTATGTATGTATTCTACCTATGTTCCAAATTTCAGCTGTACACCACAAATCTATTAATTACCTTTATTTTTAAAATTAATATTTTTTTGTTTGTTCTCTCCGCTGTAACTGTTTATGTGCCGCATACCACTGTAAAAACATGTCTCTTGCAATTTGTGTGTATACTGATCATGTCTAAATAACTAAATGTGTCTGTAATTTTTCTTTGTGGAGCTTTTCTCCCCGGGCCTCTGCTGAAATGGGCCTTTTCGGCTCAGTCAGACACCCCCGGTTAACAAATGTAAAATAAAATAAAATAAAATATATAAAATAAAATAAGTAAAGAGTGCATTGCAGAATTCTTAATTTGACTGGCTGACTGGGGCATCCTGTTCTAAGTAAAACAAGCTTTAGTGTAAGTCCAACAAATAAGGAGCATAATAATTTCAAACAAACTAATAATACCTAAATTTATGTTGCAGTACATTGCCACTAGGGCAGTGTGAGATCAGATAGACTGTGTATTGCTTATAGTAATACAAGCAATTTTGTCTAAACTAACTTGAAAGGTAACTGTACAGCTATAATCAACTACTTCTGCATGTAAGTCACATTCAAATTCAGATTT
This sequence comes from Protopterus annectens, assembly GCF_019279795.1. Taxonomy (NCBI): domain Eukaryota; kingdom Metazoa; phylum Chordata; order Ceratodontiformes; family Protopteridae; genus Protopterus; species Protopterus annectens. The sequence goes on from NC_056745.1 coordinate 1,094,117,067, forward strand.
ATTAAGGTGCTTGTTACCAAGAACCATTTCAATAAAAACAGAAAATAAACAAACAGGCATAAAGCAAACAGAGAACAGAGAACATGGACAATAAACAAACAACGAATAAAGCTTTAGAAATAATAGCATCACTCATTAAGATCATATATCACCCTGTAACAGATGTCTACAAAACCATAAAAAACAAATAACTAAATACAACTGAAATAAAACAGGCATGGGACAAAACTAAAGATAATTAATATTAAAAGCCAAACCAAAGAAATTATTCTTGGAGGACCTTTTAAAACAGGAAAGCACAGTGTATTCCAGGAGCCATTAGGAAACAAGTTTCCAGAGGCAAGGAGCCAGAGAACAAAAAGCCTGAATACCAGAAGTCTATACACATATTCTGCAAACCTCCAACAATCTTGAAATGGATGACCGAGATGACCTGAACAGACATCAGGGGAGATGACCAGGCAGCAGTGGAACATGAGCTGCTAAAGCAATGCTGCTTATATTTACCAGTTCACATGGGGCATTTGATTTTTGTCACTCTACCTTTGGCACAGTGAATTCACCCCTCCCTCCAAGCATAAAGGCAACTCTGTATAAGATTAGCGCTTATTTGGTTCCTGACAGAGGTCAGGCTTATGAATGATTCCTGTGAAGAATACATTATAATGAAAATATACAACTCTGCTAAGGTACTCTAACCATTTTTGGCAGAATCAAAGGAAAACCTAGAAAGTGTGAGACCCTCCAAGCCAAAAATAACAATAATGTAATCCCTGGTCATTCAGTCAGCAGAGTAAAAAGTGAGCTGGATTTCACAGCAATAGAAATACATTATCATGTAAAGTGCAGCAGTAGTAATACAGAAACTTGTGCTTCAAAATTTAATTTTTATGCCAAAGACAATATTATAAACTCCTGATATAAACATGCCCAGTCTAGAGAATAAAACTGTTATACAGTCCCAAAAACAGAAAATGCTAAGTTTTTTTACTAGAAATTTTATTGCCAGCCCATACCTTAAATTCCAAAAGGCTATTAAAATAAAATTAAATTCTTCAAAGACTGTTCAGTAAAAAATCAAACACATCCAATTAATTTGCAAGAGACTGCAACTTTGGACATTATATAATTAACAAAAATGCATACTCAGAATGCAACATAGATAACAAAATCCATAAGGTATCCATCCCCTCATAACTAAGTATTTTGCCTAAACAGTTTTTAAAACAAAAATCACAACAAAAACTAGAAAGTACAGCAGAAAATTTAGTTATTTCTTTAGTAGTGATATGTAGACACAGATATTTTAATTTATATTACTTGATGTGAAAGTTAAACAATGCACTGATAATAGTACAAAAGAATCTGCTTCAGCCATGCTCTGGTAATTTAAAGGTTCATATGTTCATAGGAGATTACTAAGCTAATAGTTTAAGAGCCCTTACAAGCATAGCCAATATAATTCAATTGTTTCTGGTAGAGGGTGGGTTACTGAACCACTTTCCATTTATGTGGAGAAATTATTACATCCAGTATTTGATATAGTGAGTACAGTTCTAAAAGATACTAAAACGTTTTTAGAGAATTTTTATAGAGATACAGTGCATCTGGATTCGAGTAGACACTACTATTTTCTCACCATGGGTATAGGGTCTCTTTTTACAGTTATCCCCAATAATTGGGGTATGGAGAATATTAGAGAATTTCTGATTGAAGGTAAATTCTTTACATCTAATAAGATTGATCTTGTTTGTAATTTACTTGAAATTATTTTAGAAAACAATGTATTTTTGTTTAGAAATTAATATTATTTACAAAGGATTGGCATGGCTATGGGTAGAGCTTGTGTGAATAGTTACACCAATCTAGCTTTGGCAAAATGGGAGAAGGATTTATCACTACATAATAATGAGTTTCATTCATTTATTATTTGGTATAAACATTTTGTTGATGACATATTTTTCTGTGGGATGGTACAGAGGAATCGTTATCACGACTCATCGAATATTTACACACTGCAACTTCTTTCTTAAAGTTTATTTTTCATTATTCTTTTGAACAGATAGATTTTTTGGATGTGAGGATAACTAGGACCAATATAGGATCTACTAAAACTAGTATCTTTATAAAAGCAGTTAAGAAAAACTCCCTCTTACATAAGAACAGCATGCATCCCCGGCATGTTTCTAAGAATGTCCTAAAAGGACGATTTCTTAGAATTATGAGGTTACATAATGATGATAGGCAGTTAAAGTCAGCATTTGATATTCTTAAACATGATTTTATGAGTAGGGGTTATAGTGAAGGTAAAATTGATACCTGTATTGATTTGGTTTTAAAAGAAAGAGAAGGTAAGGGTAAGCCTTATTTCTCTGAATCTTCACAAGCATCTACACCCATTAATGCACATGATCTAGACAAGTGCATCAGGTTTCCATTAACCTTTTCTAGTGATGTTGGTGTCTTCTGTGATATTGTTACAAAGAAATGGAATAATTTGTATGCATGTGAAGATTTGAAGAATTTAGTTACAAAGAAACCATGTTTTTCTTTTAAAAATAATCTTTCACTTAAGAGACCAATTATGTTATAAAACACAGAAGACTCAAGTTTCTGACATTTCACAGAGATATGGCACTTATTCATGCAGGCATTGTAGTGCCTGTAGATATGTAAATACTGGTACACAATTTATATACCCTACACTTAATTATTGTATAAATTGTTCTTTTTATGCTGACTGTGCCTCTAAGAATTTGATTTATTATACTTTTTAAACTAAATGTGCGGTTTACTATAGTGGTAGGACCAATCGTTCTTTCAGAGAATATATTCTTGAACATATTAGAGATATTAGAAACGCAAAAGATAGTAGTGCTTTAGCAAAACATGTTAAGCAGGCAGGATCACAGCACAAGTTTAGATTTTTTTGTTTTAGTGCTAGTGGAGGTATATGCTAGAGGGGGGAATTTGAAGAATAAGACCAAAGTACTGGAACAGAAATGGATGCTTTATTTTAATGCAGATAAAATTCCAGGTATCAGTGATACTGTTTCACTGAAACCTTTTTTATGTGCACAACTTTTAATGAGCTGATCACTATATATTCTTATGTTGATATTTTTATGATTGAGTGGCTTTATATATTATGATCTTCTTCTACACTAAGACTTTAAATTGTTAATTGATTTTCGGAGTACTTGAGCAGTAGTTTTTTCTGATTGGTTGATTTCAGTTTAAATGTATTAGTGTTTTCATTGCGTTTTGGTCTGATGATGTGATTTGTACATCATGATAGCGCTTACTTCTATTACACATTCTTACCTTCTACCGTGCTGATTCGGTGCATTGTTTTGTATATAATTTTACTATTATTTTCTGCACAATTGCACAGTTTCATTGTCTGGCTGTTGGTTTTTATTCTTCTTGATACACAATTTGTATCCCCCATATAACTTGCCCATTAGCCTCTCTTTCTGTACCCCATTGACTCACCTGTTCCTTCCTGGTACCCCTGGATTAGGAGAGCCCTATAGCCCATTTGTTCCTTTCTAGGAAGGTTTAGCAGGCCATAAATTAACCAGGTAGGTAAGAACTGGGTGTTATGACCAGGCCAGATGCAGGTCCTGTAGCTGTCCCCTCCCATCTTAATTCATCCTCAGTAGGAGGCTTGTGGACTCTACAATGGCTGCATGGTCTAAAAGAGATGTGTGTACTTCCACCAATGCCTGCCTCCCTGTGTAAGCCTAACAGGTCTTTTTCACAAGAGACCTTCCAGCCACTGGTGGGTTTTGTTAATGTGGTGGGTCTAGGTGCATCCCTCCCTCCAGGATAAGAAAGTCAGCACTGCCCTCTAAAGTCCATCGTCCCACCACCCAGCCTCTCCATCTCCCTGGTTGTAGCCAGGGCTGCAGCCCTTTATGCCATAGATATGATCTAGTTCCATCTTAAACAACATTTTTACAGACAGCCCCACAGTAAAGAAAGGCATTGCAAGTTCACTATATTAATGTACATTTTTCTTTGGACTGAGTCCCTTTGCAGTACACACAGAATACACAGTGCATTAAAGTAGTTAGAAAAGTCACTCACACAGATCATATACTAGTTTATTTTTCATTACAGAGAAAATATAAAGAAATTAGCACTTGTGTAGATATACCACTGCATGTGCTCAAACCCTGCAACTCACACATAGGTTGGGGGATACCTGAAATGAAGGAACAGATGCACAGAAAACCAATATGAAGAGATAACAGAATGAACATGCTGTTATTGTCTGGAGAAAGCCACCATACCATAATCTATAGACAGTAAGGGGAAAAAGAAACAGAAGTGGGATAGATACAAATCAGATAAATAATTTAAGGATGAATGATGTATTCATTTGAAGGGGTAACTGCAAATCCAGAAGAGACTACTACAAAATGAAAAATCGAATAATTTATGTACAACGTACTATTCTCTTCACCTAGCAAAATGAATGGGCAGCACATATCCCCCAAATATTCCAAACTCCAAGCTGAATTGGCACATACTTCATGAGGTATGGCTATATGGACCTACTATTGTTCCTTGACACTAGCAAACTTTATATGCAGGAGGGGTAAGAATTCACCCCAAGAAACTTTAGGTTCAGAGGTTAGTACTAGGCCAACTTCCCTTTTGGCTCATTGTAAACCTAGCCAAGTTTCCTGTTTGGTGCTTGGATTATCCTATCTCACTTGGTATTTAGATTAACCTTACCCATTCCAAGGACTATATTTATTTTCCCACTAGTAATAATAAAAAAAAAAATACTTTTATTTTGTTATTCACACTCTGAAGCCACTAGGCCTTGGACACTGATCATAACACAATAAATACAAGTCTTTCTCATTTTCCAAAACACAATGCCACTCAAGCAGAAAAGCATTGCTCCTACAAAACATGAGGAGCACATACTTCCTCAAGTTGTAAAGCTTGAGTAACTGTGACACAAGTAGTCAGACACTGATTAAATCAATACAAATAATCTTGGATAATCCAGCTGCATGCAAGGCATGACTGTATTGATAGATACAGACAATGTAAATTATTTCAACTCCAAAGATAGTACATAACACCCTGAAACGTATGATGGGATCCCTTTTTCCAACGTGAGTGACATCTTTAAATGGGAAAAGCCAATCTGGAAATGGATCTCTTATACTCTAAAACAATGAGAGATGATTTGTTTTCATATAGGCAGTTCTGGAAAGAACCTTAAAGTGTTGTAGCTGGTCACTTTATCTAGTGGCAAATCTGCAAATATCACCTGTCAGGAGTCATAAACAGCTTTATATCTGCACTTCTATGCAGCAAATATGTAAAATACTACTGATGCAAAATGTGCAAATTATACGGTAATTAACAATTGCCCCACAGAAAACATGGTATGCTCAGAGTGTTACAGTACTGGCTTTGATTCCCTTAATCTCCAGTTGCATACTATATGATTCTGAAGAAGCCACTTATGCAGTGTACATTGGCCTCTGGTGAAAAGAAGCAACTGCATCTAGTCAGCACCTCTGGTTAACCTGATCTGCAAGGGCATGGAACGCATTATCATGGAACTTATAAATAAAGACACTGGCAACCTTCAAACACTGGACCCCACCCAGTTTGGGTTTCTGAAGGGCCAATCTTATCTCCTGAACCTGACTGACTTCTTCGAATCAGTCTCCAGTGCTGTGGACGAGGGTAAGGCAGTCCACACAGCCTATCTGGACCTCGCCAAGACCTTCAACACCATCCCCCACTCTGGAATCATAGATAAACTTACTAAGCTGGGCATAAATCCCTATGTCACTCGATGGATTACCAACTGGCTTACTGACAGAACCCAGACTGTAAAAGTAGCCGACTCCAAATCCACCTCCAGACAAGTGACAAGTGGAGTACCTCAGGGGTCAGTCCTGGGTCCACTCTTGTTGGGCATCTACTTCTCTGAAGTACAGGCCAACACTAAGGGACTCTGACTAACAAAGTTCGCAGATGACTGCAAACTGGGAGCCATTATTGAATCCCCAAATGATGTGGATATTCTACAAAAAGGCCTTACAGAAACAGATGCCTGGTGCCAGAACCATGGGCTCAAGCTTAATGCCAAGAAATGTATAGTTATCCCCTTTGGAAAAAAACATGTACCCATGAATTACCACATAGGTGGCAGTACACTAAACATCGAAAGTGTGATGAGAGAATTAGGGACACAGGTGGACAGTGGTCTCACCTTCGATAACCATATCGCCACAACAGTCAGGAAATCCTTCTATGAGGCATGTGGCACACCTCATCACTAAGGGCTTTTCACCCAGAAAAAAGTAGGTCATTGTCCCACTGTACTCATCCCTCATTAGACCCATTATAGAGTATAATACCCCGTTTGGTATGTACCTCAAAAGACATCTGCAACAGCTGGAAAGACCGCAGAAATACCTCACTAAAAGAATCACAGGCCTAAAGCAGATGCCATATGCTGACCGTCTAAAAAAACTCCAGTTATACTCTGTTGCATATTGTCTACTTAGAGGTGATGTCTGCTTAACATACAAGGCCATGTCAAACCCTGAGCTGTTGGACATGCTCCACTTAAAGAAATCCCAATCTCTCAGAGCCACACGCTCCAGGGATCTAAACCTTGTCATCACAATGAACAAAACATGCTGAAGGGATAGGTTCCTGACCCAGAGACTCCCCATACTCTGGAATAGACTGCCCATACATGTCAAGCAGAGCGTCTCCTTGACCCTCTTCAAAAGGAACCTTGATGATTGGATGGGAGATAGGAAATTCACCCCGGGGATCATGTCAGTCGCTCTACTAGACAGGGGTCCAGGGAAGTAAATACTGTGGGAAGAAATATCCAGGGAATTGTTATGGCTAGGCTTGTATAGGCCCTAGGGCCGATAGCCTAGTACCAACCTATGAACCTATGAACAAATAAAACCCTGCATGGAGTACAAAAGAATGTAAATTTAATGCAGGGTGCAAGCTCTTTATAGAACTAACATATGAAACAAAAAGTGGCATGGACCTCCAAAATTAAACCATCACACTACAACTTTATTTGTTTTGATTTAAATTTTATCCTGTCCAGTCAAAACGAAAGCATACTCAGTGTGAGTTTCCCTGTGCTGAGAAATATGCTTATTTGATGTAACAGCTGCATCTGACAGAGTACCGATGACAAAAAACATAAACCCAAGAAATGCGGCAGTCACAAAGCCTTCTAATACCAAGCTGTAAGGGCATCAGCTTCCAGGTCAAAGCAACATCATGAAAATTATACCATAAACAATTGGTTCAATATTGCAGGCTCAGAAAAAAACACAGGGTACACTAGAAGCTTTTGTGTAATAAATCTCAGCTGAGGCTTTAAAGTGCCTGCTGTGCTTTGCATGTATGAATGAGAGTTGCACCAGATGTGCAGAAATGAAGTAATTCTTATGGGACAAGCTGTTTGAAATATACTTTTTTTTATTACGAATGAATCTGTAATTCAAAAAAAAATGATACTCAGTAAGCAGTAGTGGAGAGCTCTGTTATTAACCATTACAAATACAGATACCAGACCCAAAAGGAAAATGGATGCAAGCGGCCGAACTGTGTTGTTCAACAGTGCTTTCACTGTTATAAATTATTTGCTTTAATGTAAAAAAAATGTTTTCAAACTCCCACGAAAGTTCATTGCTCTTTCTGTAATCATACCTATGCACATTTTATTTCACTTTGCTTCATGTAGTTTCATTTTGTTTCAATCTGCTTCAGGTAATCACATTTCAGGGTACAGTAGAGTATCGTATTTCTTTGCCCTTGTGGCCTGGGTCATGCCTGAAGAGGGTCTTTGAATAAGACCACTACCAATTCAACAAATGTATGTACATATGTATGAATGTATATATATATATATATATATATATATATATATATATATATATATAAAGGGAATACCATAAGCACTTGAGTCACAGGGGCTATAAGGCCACTATCGCAAAGCCAGGGAGGCCAGAATCTTGCACCTCATGTTGGTTACTGCTCAAGAAGTTTTATGGTTCAGGACCAGGAAGCTAGTTTTAAGGTTAGGGGGTGATCAAGCAATTAGGGTTAGGAAGGAGGGCTGGAGTTATATGTTTAGGGAGTGCTCAGGGACTTTAAGGTTAGGAAAGGGGAGTGTAATTTTACAATAAAGGAAAGAGGACTCAGGTTGGGCACTGGGTGGAAGTTTTAGAGTTTAGGTACAGGACTGAGTGTTGGGAAGGCTACATGCAGGTGGCAGGGAGCAAGTGTATGCCATGAGTTACTATCACATGAGTACCTGTAGTAGACCCATAAATAACCAAGATTATCTGCTATACTTTGACAGCCTTTTGGACAATTTTTAGCACTTCCATCTTAGGATGTATGTTCGCTTACATGACCTCTGCACTCTTATTTTGGATACTGAAAATGGGATCGTCTGGAGGGTCACTGTGTCAACTTTATTCTCTCTCTGTCTTTCTCTCTTATCGATGAACAGTTCCAACTAAACCAGCCTAAAAGACACATATCTAAATAATGCATGCACAAACTGTAAAGAGATTTCTAACAAAACAGAAAATAAATAAAATGCTTGCAAGACATCAACTCAACATCAGCCAATGAAGGACTGTTATCAGTTCCTGCACAGATAGATTCAGCCTTCATATTTAACTGGACACACTAAGTTTGCTGGCAGAAGGAGATGATAAACTTGCCTAGTCTCCCCTATAAGTACAATTAACATTCATCCTCCATTCTGTCCCTTCTTTCCTCCCTTACGCATTTCCTAAATGTTATATGTCCTCTTAAAAGCCTTTCTGTATTCCTACTCCCCCACCTATAGTCTGTTCAATCAGCCTGCAATCCCCTCTATGAAGAAGTACTTTTGGAGATCCTGGGAGAAGTTAGTCCCGCTAGTCTGCTGCTTGTATCCCCCCTTCTCTTTCTGTCCATCCTGGTCAGGATGACCCCTTTACACCAATCTTACATGATTTTTTGCACCAGTATCATATCATCCCTTCTTCTTCTGGACTCAGCTGAAAACAGCTACAAATCATCTAGTCTTTGGCAGTATCCTTTCCCAAGAATATAACTGATGGACTTCCACTGACCTGCATCCAGTAACCTGATGTCACTTTCTTTGCATGGCCTCCAGAACTGCATATTACTTATTTGTGACCTGACCAGGGCAATGTAGGGGAATTATTGACTCCTTGCATCTAGGGTTTATCCTCCTGGGAATATACGCCAATATTCTGCTTGCTGCTGGCACTTGATCTTATTCTTCTTCTGGTCAGGGTTCATATAGATTTAGTACTAGCTAACTGCCCTTTGTGAGCCATTTTAGCTAGCCAATTATCCCTTGTGAGATTCAAACCATGCACCTTGTGTTTGTAAGGCAAACACCTTAACCATTAGGCCACCCTCCCAGTCAAATCAAGTGTGGTCAACATTACCAGATATCTGTCTAATTTGTTGCCATCAGTTCCACTCCTCAAAGCAAATACTTCACACCAGTGTTGTTCTGGCATAATTACAGTACATTGTATGGATGTTTCTAGTGAATATCAACTGCCACCTTTCCTTCCATTTGTTCAGCCTATCCAAATCCCTCATTAGTTTTCTCCAAACTCTCCCTGTCACCAAAACCCTCTGGGTCTCACCAATCAACCATGCAGCTATCCAGTTCCTTAAATTCAGCTCTAAACCAAGACCCACCAATCCCATCAGAATTAAATGCCTTGTTCTGAACTCCAGGTAGACTAGGGCCACATGTACTCCCCTGTCAGGTTTATCTGTTACTGAGTCATAACATTGGATTAGGTTTGACTGACAGCATCTTCTGGCTGGGAAAACACACTGGTAACTATCATCTTCTAGAAATGCTACCAGCCTTCCTTCATGGATTCTATCCAAGACTTTCCCTGCCAATGCTGTTAAGGTAGCAGACCTGTAGATCCTTGGAGTTCTTCTGCTTCCCCATTGTACAAGGGTACCACAAGTGCTATCCTTCAGTCCTCTCACACATCTGCAATAGCCAGTGATCTGTTAAGATCTTTCTTGGGGGTCTTCCACCACACTGGCAAGATTTCTGAGGACTCTGGAAGGAAGCCCACCTGGTCCCTGTAAATTATCATCCCAAATAGCAGTCAATTATCTCTGACCTTCTTCCTGTGCTACCCTGGCATCAGTCCACCATTTTCCCCATTTTGTTTAGTTGTTACCTAAAAAGTACCCAACAGTTTGGCTTTGTGAAGAGTAGATCATGTCTGTTTAATCTGATAAACTTCTTTGAAAGAGTTATAGTGGCTGTAGATTGTAGCCATGGAATTCATGCAGCATATATTGATTTGGCCAAGGCTTTCAACATCATTCCCCGTGCCGGCATCTTACAAAAGCTAAATCCTTTAAAAATCAACACAAATGTCATATAAGATGGGCAGCAAACCACCTGAGGGATAGATCCTGCACAGTTTGAATTACAGATGCCTCATCAGGAAGTATGAAAGTAACTAGCAGTGTCTGTCGCTCTTTCACAGAGAGCCATGACCTCTGGCTAACAATTTTTGCAAAGGACTACAAACTGGGAGTTGTATTAAGCACACTATGATACCTAACACTTTAGAATGAATTATCCCTAGCAAACTCATAGTGTACAAAAAAATGGACTCAAACTAAATGCTAAAAAGTGTATTATCATCACCCTTAATAGATAACCCCTCCCCTCATTGTACTGTATAGACAACACACCACTACAAAATTAAAATGTAGTTAGAGACCTAGGGACATGGGCTGATAGCTCCTTATTTTGGCAATCCGTTTATTTAGCCCTGCTATTTGCCAAAGGAATATCATCAAGATCTAAAGGGGTTATTACTCATTAATGCTCAGCATTTATCAGAACAACTATTGAGTGCAATACCCTCTTTGGAATGTATCACACCAAACATAGCAAACAATTAGGAATACCCAAAAGGTTCCTAACCAAACAGATAACAGACTTAAAGCTTTTTAGCTAGCAAGGGAGACAGGAAGCTTTATCCCTATATTCAGTGTCTTGTAAACTTTTGTGGGGAGCTATCTCTCTCATTTACTGTGACATTAAAGAGTTGCACCTCCCAAACCTCTGGAATAAATTTCCCTTGCATGTTAAGCAATTTAATCACTACATTCCTTTAAACATAACCTAGATGGCTGGACAGTGTTCATATATTTACTCACTTCTATATCATATTATCGCACGCTGGAAAGTCATCAAACCGATAATATCGAAATAACAAAAAAGCGAACACACGGAACAGCAAATTTTTTCCCAGGGAAAAAAATCTGCTGTCCGCAAATAAAAGTTTAAAAACAAAATGAAGTGGGGGGCTTCACCAACCACCCCCCCTACTTAAATAACTCTGAGATCGCACCATAGTGGAGGAAATGGCAAAGTCCCGAAGACGGCACACCAATTTTTTTTTCCCTGGGAAAAAAATCGATGTTCCGTGACTTCGCTTTTTTCTCCTTTCAACATTATCAGATCGATGAAACAGTGTTTGCTCTTTTCATCATCCGATAATGTGATATAGACCCGATTTACTCTGGGATTGACTGGTATGGCTCTTTTGCAGAATGGATTGTGGCTTTTGAAAGGTACTGGCAAGACATAAATGGGCATATAGCTCAATATCCTTGGAGTATTTATAAAGCTGTGAAACAGGGAAAACTCAGTGGACAGGTGTCTATTTAAGGGGTAACCTGCCTAAATAACTTGGTCTGAATCACAAAGTAGGCAAATGGAGGCTGAAGATATCAAACCCTGGACTGCAAAAAGCAGCTCATTAATAGCTCATAGCCTTAATCTTTTGCTCTAAATGCCTTCCTCCCAGCAGGACACACTCTCTTTACTGTCCTTTGTGACGACTGAAGCAAAGAATTCAGTAATCTGCTTTTTCTCAGTCTTCAGTGATCACACCAAATATTTGCTCAACCTGTCCTTTTGCCGACTTCCCTTTTTCCTTTCTGTTATGTACCTTAATGCCCTGGTCCGTTCTGTTAATCTTGTTGCTCTTACCATTTTTGTTGACCCTTTGCCAAGGTCTACATTCCCATTCCCTCATTTCCACTTTTTTAGGTGCTACATTTTGCTCTAATTGCTGGTCTCACATTTCTTTGCAGTGACACTGGCCCATTTCACACTACCTTGTCCACAGCCCTGACAAGTCCATCTCTGACTCAGTCACACAGCTTGTTTCCTCCCTTGAATTGTTTAAAACAATGAGTGAGAAGTTCACTGAAAAAAATAATCAGTAAAAGCAAAATGAAAACTTCAGGAAAGCTAGAACTTTCACTAAGTGATCTCCAAAACTTCTTGTATCAGAGGCACATGGGATATATGCAAATGAGCCATATGAACATCAGGTGTTTCAGCTAACTGGCAATTCTGAATGCCCATGACTTGTTTTGTCGCTTTAATGGACAGTTTGCGGCCAATAAAGCCAATCCCCACTAGCTGTGGATATGCATATTTCAGCCATGTTATGACATCGTCAGTACAGCACAAGCAGAGTGTTTGAATAGATATTAGAAACACAGGGCTGTTATACCCAGCTGATGTCCATTATCATTAGGGTCACTGCAAAAATATTCCAAACAACAAACTAAAACAATGAGTGAGAAGGTCACTGAAAAAACAATCAGTAAAAACAAAATGAAAACTCCAGCAAAGCTAGAACTTTCACTAAGTGATCTCCTAAACCTCTTGTATCAGAGGCACATGGGATATATGCAAAAGAGCCTGATGAACATCAGGTGTTTCAGCTAATTGGCAATTCTGAATGCCCATGACTTGTTTCATCATTTTAATGGACAGTTTCAGGCCAATAAAGCCAAACCTCACTATGCATATCCACAGCTAAAAATACACACACAAGGGAATTTTGCTAAGATCTTTGGCAGGTGCTGGAAGTCATAAAACAATTGCATTTTTCCATGCTTTCAGAGTAGTAATTAGTTCACCCCAAAGACAATACATAAAGCTTTCCAGTACAGACTTTATGTCTCTGGCTGCCTTGAAAATTGTGAGATAGCATCTTTATGTCCTAGCCTATAAAGTGATTCAATTTCAGATATGTTCTAAAGTTTGCTGAACTGAGCTTAACCCACCAGCTTCCTCTATCAAAACATATACATTTAAACAGTTACAATAGTGCACGTACATTTCTGTTCTCTGCAGCAGGCACACTGTGGATACAGTCCAAATTCAAGCACTTTACAAAATACCTTTTCAACACACACATCTGTACAAATCAGTTTCATATACACGACACACAGTTCTAATACATTTGTAACACAAGCGTCTCATATAAATCATTTTGATAATCACAAATGGTATATAATTTACAAAATTACAGCTAGCTGTGCTGGCAGTACCTCCTTTCATCACAATATATGTATCCATATCTCTCTCCCTCTCTCTCTCTATACATATATATATATATATATATATATATATATATATATATATATATATATATATATAGATACACACACACACACACACACATATATATATATATATATATATATATACATATATATATATATATATATATATATATATATATATATATATATATATATATATATATATATATATATATATATATATATATATATATATATATATATATATATATATATATATATATATATATATATATATATATACATATATAAATTTGAAAGAAAACTGTATTGCAGCACCCTCCATTTACACACATCTACCCAGCTGTTATTTCTGTTTCAAAAATGTAACTATCTAGGTTTTCCGCATTAAAAGTAAAATTGTTTCACTGGTAACAAATCTTACATGTAAAGCGGCTCAACACAGACCTGAGTTGCGAGTGGCAACTTAGTCAGGCCATTAAACAAACTTTTATCCTTTGTTATAAAACTCCAGCCATAGTTAATGCAGTGTAAATCATTTCTGAAAACAAAACGTGCAGGTTAAAGGAAAAAATTAGCCTTCAAGATTTTGCTGCATTTCTGAAATTACAGTTTGTATTCTTTGAAAGCTATGCATTAGCAGTTTAGCACAAAATAGTGCATCCAACATTCAAAGATTAAACAAAATACAAACAGTTGTAGTATTCAACATAAATTTAAGACTACTGCTGAAATTATGGAACTAAGTGACAACTTTAATATTAGTACAAGTATATAAATATCAGCCTGCTATCCCATAAGAAAAAGAAAGAAAAAAAGTATGTAGACTCCTGTACAAACAGAATCAGTGTTTTCCTTTTATATAATTACTTCTCACTGAAAAGTGTACAGGCATACATCAATAGGTCATGAAACTAAAACATACCCAGAAAGCTGATGTAAAAATTTGCAGAATGCTGGCGTTCTCAAAAGAGCGACACCAATACTCACAGAATGTGGTTCTGAAAAGTCATGAACTATCAACAGAAATGAGCAAATAGGTACTGACAGAAGAAACTTAGATCCACATTTAGTCTAATCTTATAGTCTGTTACATTAGTTCTAATGATATACATACACACACACACACACACACACACACACACACACACACACACACACACACACACACACCACGTAAATGAATTCATAAGCATGTATACCAATATGTGCCAAAAGACATGCACACAGGTGTGCAGATGCACGCGCACTCACACACACACACACACACACACACACACACACACACACACACACACACACACACACACACACACACACACACACACACACACAGGCATACATTCGTACACACATTCACAAACATAGAAACACACACACACACACACACACACACACACACACACACACACACACACATTCTAATGCTCAAGCATAAACACATGAACAAAAAACACACAAATGGGAGTGCTAGAGACAAACCACCATGTATGTTTTTATAGCCAGGAAACTGGATTTCTGATACTTTCTTTTTGTGAATCTACACTTACAAAAACAGGATATGTAAGGCCAGTTGTTGGCATAGAGACAATGAGTTATGCATTCATACAGCCAGTTAGCTGAGTACCAAAAAGGATATGAGAAACTAGTAAGGTCAATGAAAAGAGAAAAGCAGAACACTTGGAATCCTTTGGTGACAAGGGTCAGGGAAAACAGTGACACCTGTGGTAGCTGGGTGGATAATCAACAGGTATACATGAGTCAATGGTTTGTTTAAGATCAATCAAAGAGGATATTGTTAGAAAAATTCTTGAACTGCTGATACAATAATGTATAATTAATTAGGGAGGAATATGGGATTAGACTGAAATATGAAAAAATAATGATGGAATTGGACAATGTTCTGCAGTGAAAGGACTCTCTTTTGGATGATCTACAATGGAAGGACCACCACAGTCTACAATACCAATGCATAACTTGTCTTCAGAGTAAAACTGCCTGACTCTACACTCTAATCCAGCCTGAGATGGGGAAGAACCTAACAGAAACTTTGTGGAAGAAACTGAGATCTCTAGGTGAGGTCTTAGCAGAAGTACAACCCTCATGAGTTGGGTTGAACTGAATTTAAGCCTTAGCAGACTACACAATGAGGAATAAATGTTTTTTTTAAACATGCAGGGCCTCCAGTAAACAATAATAATAATACAAAACTGCCCAGTCTAGGGAACACCACCCCCATTCCCTGTAGGAAGTCAATATTCCACAAAAAAATAGACATGCGTTATTTGTCACAGAGTAGACACCAACATTAAAGTGCATTTCATGTCCCATGTTTAAGTTGTCAACAAAACACTAATGAGGACACCTGTCAGTCTCACTTACAGCTGTCATATGTGCACATCACTATGCTGGTTCCATATAACAGCCTCTCAGCTCTCCCACCAATTGGATAAATAACCAGTGTGGCACATGGAAATCCTCAGGGACACATATATTGGTATGAAACCATGTGCCTTGTGAGGTAAGTGTTTTATATCTTGTTGGATGATGAAAGAAACTAGCAAACCATGAAATTAAGAGTTAGTTGAAAAGGCCACATATGGAGGATCACAATTAGAAATCTTAAAATGCTACACAGCCTTTGGAAACATTTTATGTATAGGTAATACCGTTTAGATTCACATAATATAATCCACTTCACTGATGCCTGTCTTCTTCTCCTTCTACTCAATATGAATAATAAAATAATTCTTGTTATGCAGCTATACAGTAACACCTAATGGGCAAACAAGAAGTGGAAATAGTGAACCACTCAGATGTGTGATCAGGCCTGAAGCTGTTGAGAGGCTACCTGTGTCTTGCTCTGTTATTAATTCTGAAAAGTAAAAATAATAATAATGTTGCACTGATTTAAATGTGCTAAATGTAATCCATCACCAAGAAGCACTTTTTATGAGGATGAGCATATAATAAGAATTCGGAAATATTTTGCATTACTAGTGGTATATAATATTAGCTTTCTACTACCTGCTTCACTTTTCAAACATGGTATGCAAGGTTTGCTAATTATACAATGAATACTGAATAGTATTCAAAAACAGGCATGCTGATTCAACACAGGAATCAGTGTACTCACTGTAAATCAATCATTACCAACAGGAAAAAGTCTGGCTATTGCAACCCTATATACTGTAAAGGCAAGAAATTCTTTACAAAGAACAGAAAGCCTATCCAGTAGTGGGAATATTTCTGTCATTTTATGGAGCAAGTACAACATGTGTTTAGCTTTGCAGTATATGGAACTGATAGCTGAATACCTCCTAGTCATAATGGAGAAATTCTCCCAAGTAGCAACCAAGCAGTACTGAACATTTCCGTGCATCGGAGAGAGTTTCCGTTATTTTTATATGTTGTACTGACTGTTTCTGATGCCACGGTGGTGCAGCGGTTAGCATTGTCGCCTCACAGCAAGAGGTTCTCCCGTTCGATTCTTGGATGGAGCGCCTTCTGTGTGGAGTCTGTATGTCCTCCCCACGGTCGAGTGACATTAAAGACATTCAGGTAGGTGCGAGCGTGAATGGGCATGCCTTCTTTGAAGGTCAGGCATCGAGCTGGCAACTCGGCACTGTAAAAATTCACTGCCGATCATGAGCGTACCGGAATTCTGCTGTGGCGACCCCTAACCAAGAAAAGCTGAAAGTCTTTTTTACTGACTTTTTCTGCTTCATTAATTGGAAGATTTCTTCACCTCTTGACAAGTCATTGGGCTCATTTCATTTAGGGGAAGAGGAACATCAGCTCATATTTTTATCTGCTGATTACACTGTACAATTGTTTACACATATACACTGTACTCATGCTCAGTGCACGAGTTAGTTCTCTGTTGTCAGAGAAAAGGTGGAAAAACACTACAGTCCAATTATACAATAACATTATTTAAAAAAGGTAAGGCATTTCTTTCTTAAATAATGTCACTGTATAACAGCAATAACCCACTAGTGGATACTGGTATTACAGGCCTCACCCACAGCAGGCTTTATTTAACCACTCGGGCTTTGCCCTCTTGATCAAATGCCAACTATGGGTAAATCCTATAATACCCACAACCAGTCTTGGGTTGGAGTTAAATTAGTTTATGATTATCATGCGAAGCATCAGAATTTAGACAAAACAGTTGCTTTGAAGTATGGTTCTTATATTCTCATGTTTTTTCTTTTATAGTTTTATAGATACTTTATTTGTGTATGCAAATGAGATTGTATGGACAATAACTCACTCATATATAACTTGTGTGCACTGTTTTGGTTAGTGTGTCATGTGAAGGAATAGTAGCCACTGCCCCCTCATACTCTGCTGTAGTTTTTTTTTTTTTTTTTGGCAAGTCCTATAACTTAGGGCAGTAGGAAATTCATATTTAAATTTGCTTTCAAGTATGCAAAACTGGCATGTCATCAGATAACTAATTTGCATATCAGTGGCACTGGTGATGTAGACACTTTTTTGTTTTATGAATAACCCATAGGAAGAGTAAAAGTAGAAATATTAAAATAATAGCACTTCTGTGCTATTGTTAAATGTAGAATGTCAGACAAGCTGATTAGCTTGGCCATCTGCACTGATGTCATGTGTGAAATAATTTGGTCATCTATTGGACACCAGCTGATCTATACTGATTTACATTGCTGCATTTCTTGAACATACCTTGGCTAGCAAAGAAAAAAGGATTCCATGGATGCATGTTTTTTTATACCCAGAGAGTGCATTTTAATCACCCCATGCTGAAATCCTTCATTAATGAACCCAGGCAGCTTTTAAGCTGCAGTTTATGTAGGAACA
Organism: Protopterus annectens; assembly: GCF_019279795.1. Taxonomy (NCBI): domain Eukaryota; kingdom Metazoa; phylum Chordata; order Ceratodontiformes; family Protopteridae; genus Protopterus; species Protopterus annectens. The sequence continues at coordinate 1,094,135,376 of NC_056745.1, forward strand.
TGGTAGATTACTGTGTCAATCTATATCCTGCTTCTACAGTGTGTTAGACTTTGATTAAATTTAACACTTTATGCAGGAAATGATAAAGTAGATCACCTAGCAAGAGAGAACATTTCTTTGCAAAATATGTAGTGACATCATGTACATAAATGAATTGTAAAGGGTGACTGGTCATTTGCATACTGCTGGCAATGCTTCGTGAAAGCATTCCATTTTCAGAGTTTGAGGGTATGATCCATTTGCAGGTGAGTTTATTTTTTACACGATGTGTGCAATTGTATTACTTTAGTCATTGAAGTTATGGTTTGTGTAATTTATGACATTTATGACTCAGCTTTATATACATTTTAGCAACAATCAAGTTATAAGGACTGTCATTTCATTTGTTGTGCACAGCAGCTATACTTGAGAATGTGAAACAGCATTTTTACATTTAGATTCACAGATTCATAGATATGCCAAGGCTGCTGAGTGTTATGACTATTTATTCCCTGTCACTACCTTCCCTCAAGCTGCACTTCCCTTCTCCAGGAAGACCATAGCAATCAACCTTGAGTAACCATGTGGATACCCATCCAGTTTTTATCTAGGTTATGTTTAGAGGAAGATGGTGAGCTCCACTGCTTAACATGCAGGGGAAGTTCATTCTACAGTTTTGAAAGGTGCTGGCTTACACACCTGTCCCTCAAGCTCATTTTATTTATCTACTGGTGAAGATTTAGGCCCCTGGTTCCAGTACTGATGGGTATATTGGACTTATGGAGATACAGAAGGTCCAAGAGAGTTGGGTCTCTAATAGGGTATAAATCAAGACCGAGATCTCACCTCAAAAGGAATGGAGGATCTAGCCTCCCTTGACAGCTCAGGAAATTTGTTTGATATGTTTAGTGAGATGCGTCCCAAAGGGGGGTGTTGCAATGAATAATTGGTCTGATGAATGCTGAGTATAAGGGAGTAATTACATCTTTAGACCGTGTGGATATTCTTTTGCCAATTAACACATGATGTTCAAAAGAGAGGAAGTTATCAACCCACATTCCTAGGTCCCTGACTACACGTTGTTTCATAGTGATGTGTTTTCTATAAAGCATGATGAGGGAAGGGCTATTTACGAAAATTGATGATATCATAGCTTTCATCATTTAGTTTGAGTCCATTTTTATACAATGAGAAGTCTCTATGGATAGTTCATTCTGGAGCATTTGGATGTCATATGGTGACTTAATTCAACCCACAGTTTTTGGTTCTGTTCAAAGACCTTGGTTTTCTGCTTGGAGGTTTGGATATCTGCTTATATTTGTGGCAGGCCGATATAGATTAGTGGTGCTTGCAAGATAAGGTGATTGCATTTGGAAAATGTGTAATAGCTCAGCAATTGTATGTGATTATTTGGGTGATTGCAATGAACTTTTTCATCAAGGGAATGTATATTAAAATACTTTCAGTTATAGGGTTGCATCCAATCAGATACCAATAAATATTAGAGTCAGGTAAGAAGTAATTGTTGCTACCCTAGAAAGAAGCATAAGTTACTATTCGGCTAGTAAGTTGCCATTCATCAGTAGCATTGTTGGGCTGTCATGTTTTGTAAGCCTTGCTTAATTCCTCCAATAAAACCTATATTTTTCCAATCATCATGGAGTCATGACTTTCTCATGCATCTTCTTTTGAGAGCCAACTAGGTCTACGAGTTTGAAGCATTGTAGCAATTGCCTCATTTATTCTCAGTTGAAAGAAGTAAATTCTTGTTTAATTTGGAGACATCTCTCTTGAAAACACCTTGTGCCAGGAAACACCAGTATAACACCCTACTTACATATGCTGATGTTAAAAAAATATCTGGGTAAGCTTTCTAAGCTCTCATGTGGCCTCTGCCACACAGGGGCCCACACACATTTCCATTCATATCTACTCCCATTTGTACTGCTATTGCAAATCACCAAAATGGCAAACCTGCTCCCCTAAGAATACATAGGCATAGAGGGAGTCACATGGCCCTTGTTATTGGTCATTCCATAGTTCAGTACATGGACAATGCACTCACCAGACTGAACAAGGAGATGATTAGAGGAAGCTGTCTGTTAGCTAATAGGACTGGAGACATTACAATGGACCTCAGGATCTTTTGCGCTCCTAAATATGAGTATGATCTAGTGTTGGAGAGAAATATCTTAGATACTCCACCCTAGATGCAGAGGGACTCTAGTGAGCTCTTCTCCCATGTCACCAAGGAAGGAAAGTTGCTGCTACCATGCAGTATTCTATTGTCACCACGAAAGATTCATAGTTTCATAGATACAATTCCTTCAACAATTGGATAGTTAACTGTTGTAATTCCAGAAGGATACAGCATGTGTTTGCCTAGGATGATGTAGTTATCACTCTCTTACTTTGCCAGGGAGTCAATGCACCTCTTGTGTCATGGCTTTTGCTTACTGGCTTAACCCTTTGCTGCCCTCATAGTGCCTCTTTTAGCCAAACCTCAGTTCATGGGCATACACAATTAGTAAATTCTAATTTGAGCAATATCATGGTAGCAACATCTTGAATATGTCGATATTTGAGTAGTTACAGGTGGGTCTATATCCCATAGTCAAAGTTTAACAACTTTGAACATGGAATGTTTGAACCATCCTGTTTGAAGTTAAAAAACCTCGACTATGGATAAAAAACAAAAAAAAAAAAATGGAAAGAAAACAAAATAAACTGTTGTAATCAGGGGGGGCAAGCCCCCCTGCACCCCCCGCACCTCCTGCTACTTAAAAATACCAACTCTGAGATCGCACCACATTGAACAAAATGGAAACCTCCCCTTACTGAGATTTTCAATGAACCGCTCGAACTTCTGCAAATTCGAACTTATGGTCTCGACCATATAAGGTTCGAAATTGCAGAACTTTGACTATCTGATAGGAACCCATTACAGACACTTTGTTACAATGCAAAGATAATATTCTTGCCTTTCCAGGGTTTAGCCCCTACCATTTGTTTAGGTGCACAAGGATCTGCACCGCATATCAACATGTGCTAGTGAACATGAAAAATCATGCATGACGCCACACTGAAACTTGTAAAAGTAACTCCCAATAAATCTGTATAAAAAGTCATTACCAACTATAGATCCTGTTCTATGTCCCTTGAATATGCTCATTATCTAAGTCTGATCAAAAAGGTCCTCTTCAAATCACATACAGTTATTGCAGGCGACTTTAACTGGTCTTATAAACTGGCTTACCCAAGCATCAGCAACAAATACGATCAAAGACTTTTCAAGTTAAAAAGGGTCACTATACCATACTTGGGATCAATAATTCAGAGTAATGGTGAGAGTGGAAGAGAGGTGAAGAAGAGAGTACAGGCAGGATGGAGTGGGTGGAGAAGAGTGTCAGGAGTGATTTGTGACAGACGAGTACCAGTAAGAGTGACTGGGAAGGTCTACAAGATGGTAGTGACACCAGTTATGTTATATGGGTTGGAGACAGTGGCACTGACAAAAAGGCAGGAGTTAAGAGCTGGATGTGGCAGAGTTAAAGATGTTAAGATTTGCACTGGGTGTGACGAGGGTGGACAGGATTAGGAATAAGTATAGTAGAGGGTCAGCCCAGGTTGGAATGTTTGGAGACAATGCCAGAGAGGCAAGATTACGTTGGTTTGGACATGTGCTGAGGTGGGATGCTGAGTATATTGGGAAAAAGATGCCAAGTATAAAGCTACCAGGAAACAGGAAAAGAGGAAGGCCTAAAATAAGGTTTGTGGATGTGGTGAGAGACGACATGCAGGTGGTTGGTGTGACAGAGCAAGATGCAGAGGACAGGAAGAAATGGAAACAGATGATCTGCTGTGGCAACCCCTAACGGGAACAGCGGAAAGAAGATGATGATACCAGCCCACTTGCATGATCGAATAATAAATAAACAAGTAAGTTTATTAATGATAATCTCCTACATCAAGTTGTTTCCCTCTTCACCAGGGGTGATAATTTTATTGATCTTGTCTTTACCAACTTATTACCTCCTGTACTACCCCTAATAAATACCTCCATAATAAAATGCAGCCACCTAGGGGCAACTTTCACCTTTAAATCGTGTCACCAAACATTATTTTGTGATTACTCCAAAACAAACCTCCTCATACTTAGAGTCTTTCTTGAGAACTGTAAATGGTACAATTCTTCAAACAGCACAGGACTTAATGCTTTTGAATACTGTTCTGAATGCACTTTCCCAACTTAACATAATTCCTTATGCAGTTCACTTGATGGTCAACTGATTCTCTGATGGGAACCATACCACTAAGGTAAGAGTGTACCTCCCCTAGGCCAGGGGAGTGTTGCCAGAGAGGTACCACAGGGTTGTGTCCTGAAGTCCCTACTATTTGGCCTTTACTTCTTAGAAAGTAAAGCAAATGTCAACAGATTGTGGTTAAGTAAGCCGCCGATGGCTTCAGTCTGTGTGCAGTTATCATATCCCCCAGACACTCTTCATGTTCCAGTAGGGACTGCACCAGAAGTGGCTTATAAGTAAGTTACAGCCTCACTTTAAATGTCAAAAAAATGTAGTACACCTACCTTTGGGACAGACATCACTCCCTCCTCTTACCTCATTCCTGGTATTCCTCTCAAAACAGTCACATTTATCCAGAATTGGGGTTCCTATGTTAATAATCACCTTTACTTTGATTACCATGACTTAGGTGGGGTTAGGAAGTCCTGCTTTGCTTAGCTGATCTACAGATTTATTTCCTATAGGTCCCAAGCAATCTTGGAAACTCTACACTATTCCTTTATTAGGCATGTCTTTAAATACAGCATCCCCTTTTGGGTAATACCTAACAAAGCATTTGAAAGACCCCCCCCCAAAGGTTTCTGATTAAGAAGATTTCTGGACTACATAATCTAAGACACCCCAAAAAATTAAAACCCCCATCCATCATAGACACTCCTAAGAGATGATCTCTTTTGAGCCTTTTGACCCTGCCCTTTTAACATTCTCTATCAACAATCTGTTTAACATCCATGGCAAAGACCTTAATGTCCACTGAAAGATCAACAATACCTGCTAGCATGACAGATTCATAAAATGGCATAGTCCCTAAATCTGAAATAAACTTTCTCCACACAGCAAGCAAAGTAACCCCCTATTGGCTCTCAAAATTAGACTTGATGACTGGATGGGAGACTGAAATTTATGCTCAGTGTATCTCAACACTGAGCCAGCACTGCACAATATCATTTTACTGGGTGATGCTATATAATCAGACCTTCAAATGTCTCTCTGTTTACCAGCTCAGTCAGGGGGTCATGACCATATTCTGGATAAGTACACATTTGCACAAGATGAAACTTGCAGGTCTGGGCCACCTTCTTCTCTGACTGCTATGCTTACATGCATTTATTCTATGTCAGAGTAGCCAATATGTGTTTTCTGCTATATGTTATGTATTACATTTGTATAGGCTTTTATTTTGTTTTACTTATTTTCAGGGCAGGACTGGAAGGTGCATTTTTCAGACATGACCTGTCATGATGCTCCAATACTTTATGACACATGAAGGTATTTCAAGCAAATGACAGCCCTTACTACATCTACAGGGCTGCTACCCTCTCACCACAGACACATATATGAGGCACAAAACATGTGCATCACAAAATACTAGGAAATTAACATTTTTATATAATATATTTTGTTATTTGCAACCCCACTAGCTTTAAGTGCCTCATTCTAGGGTTGACCCAGGTGTGTTGGCGTGCTTAATTAATCAGCACAGTCTCTCAGTAGCCAAATGAAAAGTTAGGTATTCAAACACACTTCTACGCACTGAAGGCTGCCAAGGGCTTAACCTTATCTACTCTTCCAGTTTAACATAGGTTCAAATATACTAGGCTATCAGTCTGCAGTCTATTGCAAGCCTAGCTAATTATTAGAGGTCAGAATTAAACTCTCTGTACGTATATCAGTAAGGTAAATACCTTACACGTCAGCTCTCCTCTGCTATACTTAAGTACAGAAATATATAAATACTTGACCAAATAAAGACTGGGACAATGCAAACTATGAGAATTTTCTCACAAAATAATGCTGCAACAATAAACACTGAAACATTTTACATTAAAATGCTTACTTTCTGTAACAAAAGCTGTCCTACTATATTTTTCCTTCAGTGAGGCACAGTAATCTACATATAAATAACATACACTGTTTTTAATAGTAGCTCTGCATGTTGCAGTAACATGCTACCATATTCCTTTATTTTTGGGACTTGTATACAAATTTTATTGCTGTACCTCTTCATCAATCCCACACTCATATAGGCATAACACTCATCTGAGAGTGTTCCAGTCTTTGTTCTAAAGATACCCATTTATTTGGCTTCTCATGCTTCCTTCCCATATTATTAAAGCCACACAACTGACTCAACATTCCCTAACCACAAAACGACAAAAGAAAGTACAACAATAAATAGTGAAGGCATTTATCACTTTTAGTATAGTTTTTAATGTTGTTGGATTATGCATTGATGCCTTCGAAAAAGAAAAGACCACCTGCTACACAGATTTCAGACCGTTAAACTCACAGCAGAAAAGATCTACTGAAGTTACAGAATTGAAGAAAATATGTATTACATTCACCATAACATCTGCTACAGCTGCCAGACAGGCTGCTGTGTAACACAATGTAACACAATACATTGCAATACCACCCGGACAGGTGCTGCATTCTCGCATCCAGAGGGTATGACTGTTGATAACCTTATAACATTCTAAGCCTGACAACTGTGAGTTTGACAGAGTAAAATGACTGCTGGAATATCAAAGAATATTTGAGAGCCTTGTAAAATCGATACTGTTCAGCTAGCATAAAAGACTATGCAGCTGCGCTTTCAAGGCATACTTGTGAAATGACACCAGGGACCTAGAACTTAGTAACAAAGTTGTGTTCAAAACTGAAGGCAAGCTGAAGCCCCACTGTGCCTTCAGACTAAGGGTTATATACAGGGGCATCAAACAAGGTGGGAGAACATCCTGTCTGATTAAATCACAGTGAAATGATATTGATAGATGAGCTGCAAAAAACTTAGTTTACACCTGTTAAAATACATTAATACATTAACAGAAAGCTACAATATGGTGTAACACCAGTCATGTGTGTGTGTGTGTGTGTGTGTGTGTGTGTGTGTGTGTGTGTGTGTGTGTGTGTGTGTGTGTGTGTGTGTGTGTGTGTGTGTGTGTGTGTGTGTGTGCGTACATTTACACAACAGAGGCATGCTGAAAGGACCAATGTAGGTGCTTATTGTGAGAAGACATTGACAAATACTAATATTAATGACAGCTTGTACATACTCATGGGCTTTCCTCCCATCTCCCATTCATGTTCAGAAGCACTTTAGTGACATGTCACTCTGCATGCAAGTTTTCTTTCTTCCTTTTGTTCTTTCCTCTCTTACAAGTGGGTCGCCATACCAGAAAGTTTCATTGTTACCCTGAGTGATCAGACCTCTCTTCTTCCATCTAGATCTGGCTTTTCCAACTTAGTCCCTAATGCATTTGAAAGTCACAGTCATACATCACAATTCTACAAATGCCCAGCAAACAGAGGCATAGCCCTTGTAGCCAGCTTTTCAGCCATGACGCTTTTTTCTGGTTAACCCTGCTAACTACATGTAATGGCACACAGCACCCATTTAAAATGTTGCTAACTGTTATTCAACATGACATACAGTATCAGAGCAGTCAGCTTGGATATATTATTGCAGACACTTGACTTGTTCTCCCATTCCACAGAGGAGGGGTGTAGGCTCCAGTGCTATTATACCTCCCCTTGTGGTTACTTGGGAAACTACAGGATAAAAGCTTTACTACTTGGAGCATGAGGACACTGTTGGACCAAATGTCTGAAACAACACGTGCTACCACTCCATCATGCATCCATTATGTGTATACATGCAGAACAATGTACATAAAATGCTAAATTTCTCACCACCCTATTTTGGGTCACAATGAGGACTATTCAGTCTCTGCATGCCTATCCCAATGGGAGAATTGAAGATTCACTGCATAGGTCAGAATAGGATTGATGTGGTGACTGAAAGTGGTGGGACTTATGTGGCTAAATGAAGTATGCAGCTCTCAATTTCTTTGCACAAAAAAATCTGGACAAAGACAAAAATTATGGGGGAAAAGGCCCAGAAATAGGGACAAATATTAAAATAAAATACTGCTCTTATAAATTAAGAGAGTTGCTAGAATAAAATGTGTTATATTAGCATACATTTTTGATAGATATGAAGTCTGAAACTCAAACGTCTGTCACTATTCAGTGACTTCAATCCACATCAATTTGCCTGATGTCTTGCAGTGCTGTTTAAAACATCAAAAAATCATACAGATCTAGAAATACTGCTATTAGCAAATAATTGCTATCTTCAAAACCCCAGAGCTAATGTATGCTTCCTTATGGCTTTTTGATGTGAGTTCAGTAATACAGGCCTGTATGGAGTACACTTCTGGATTTGTACTTCCCTTAAACATCCAACAGTTACTTTCCTATTTCACTAGTTCTTTCACATGTTCTGCATTTAGTGTATGATGCTTGACAACATGTTTCAGCATAATTCCTTCTCATTTTATCTTCTGCTAAAGCCATGATTATATTGATAATAGCTTTTTTATTCTTATTATTAGTCATTTGCTTCTTTTTGTTGCTATTGTTGAATAACATAAAGAATTAATACAGATTATTTTTATTTCATGAATGCTTCAGTTTTGATTTTCTAATCAATTTAGCATTATTGTATGGCCTTGACTAAAACTGACTGCTGTCTCCAAAGTCTCCCCTCAACCGTTTATTTTTGGAAACAACTGAGCAAGGTTGCCATTACAGCGTAGGAGCTCTCCCAGTCTGTTGAAAACTTTTATTAAAACTGGACAATAATTAATCTTGAGGAATATTGACAGCACATTATTTGCATGAATACTGGAACTATACTTAAGCCTGCAAGCATTTCTCTTATTTGTGTCTTATAAAACACAAGTATAGAACCCTGCACTGTGTATAGCACTGCACTTTCTGTTGTTACAAACTTAGTTACAACATTAAATATATGACTTTCTCAGATATGCATATAAAACAAACAAAAATCTGCCAAACTGGCTATAGTAAAACAAACCAACAAAAAAAAATAAAAGGAAAAAAAACATGAAAACAACAGCTTGGAACACCAAGTAATACTTTTATTAAAACTAAAAAAAAAATAGAGTAAACGCTTTCATCTAGATTGTTTAAAAGACTTCTTCAGACTCTGAGTTAAAAAAATTATCTATGCTTCATTGAACAGTAAAAATAATACGACATAATCAAAGATCAACCAAATAAAAGAAAAGGTCTCAGTATATGAATATACCTAAAAGTTTACGCCTTCATTTTTGGTTTTGTACTCAATCTTACCTGCCACTGATACTTTTTATTATCTAGCAGGTTCTTATCATCACCACACCTGATGCCACATAAAACATAAAATGTTTAAATTAGTACATTTTGTGGCATGTCTGTATAAAGTACTCTTGTTATTCTTCTTTTTAAAGGCATGAATGAAGTTTTCTAGTAGTCCTGCCTACAGAAAATGAGTGGCAAGTTAGTCACAAAATAAATAAATGAATGGATAAATAAATAAAAAAGAGAAATTCAATGAATTCAGACAGGCAAAGGACCAGCACGGCATAAAAATAATCACATTCATTCAAAGGACACATAAAGAGCGTATGCGCTTTCGAGTAGTACCAGTATGCTTTATCAGACATAAAATTCTCTCACAAACTCCCCTTTTTTAAAAAACACCTTGTCCAATCACATTCTAAAATCATTAATTGGTAATTACTCGAATTAGAAAGTCAAGTGTGTTAAAGGTATCAATACAGTCTTGCAGGTTTTATCATGCTACATAAAACTTTAAGCATCAAAATCTCATTCAATATATAACAGTAAATTTTATGATACTCTGTCAGTTATTATGAAAAATCAGCATGTTAAAAATTTTTAAAAACTTAAATAATTAAAAGCAGCAGCGTATGTCGAAATGTAACATGCAAGTAATAAATGCAAACCTTAAGATTCCCTCAATTAACCATGCTGCATTACATCTCATATCAATATGCATGTCCCAAAATTTATCATAAGCATAAACAAAAAATTAGTGTGTTAACTTCATACATTTCTCATTTGCTGTTATTAAAAACTTTCTAAATATTGGCATTGAATCATAAATGCATTTGCAAATCTCCTGAGTCAGATTACTGTCTGCTATATGAATCCCTATGAATATAACATCATCATATTTAAAAAGAAAGCCTGAATTCCTTGAGAAATATCTATAAAGAATCTAATCACACTCTATGCAAACATAATCAAGTTATACAAGCTTAAGCCATATCATTATGAACTCACCATGCTTCCAAGGCCCATGGCTTCCTCCTTATTGCCAAATCTCACAAGAGAGCCTATATGGGAAAGCACTACTACCTGTTGCCGTAGCAACAGAAGACTAGATAGTTCTATATATGACTAACTAAAGAAATCAAGATACAATGTCCATTCTATATCAGGCAAGTTTCACTAAATGATCAAGCACACTCTTAAAAAAACTATAACACTATATAGACATAAATAAATAGAGCTCAGTATCAAGCAAAAAGAGAAAGTGCTACATTGCAGAGATAAATATTTCAGTTTAAGGTGAAAGCAAGATTTTTAGATAAAACTAGATGACCAGAAAATTGATCAAGGAAAAAATATTAAAATATTTGATTTGCAAGATAAAAATGAAGGTGCTAATATAAAGGAGGTTTTGAAAAAAAGATTCTTTTTTCAGTAAAGCAGCATACTATTGTACACTTAATTACAGACCAGGCACCTATATCCTTGTTTCGTGATGTTACGTAATGTACTCCCAGCTTGATAATAATTAGATTTTCTCCATCTAAACTGAAGAATTTACTCTAACGGAAAGTGTGGAGTCAAGCACTTACATATTAACCGGCAAATAATCTGATCCTTGTTCTGCACTTCTCAGTGAAGATGCAACAAAAATAAAGTTGTTTAGCTCTATTTTATGGAAATTTAACAAGGTTAGTTTTCTTTGCAGTACCTTATTAGCCTTAAGAATAGTTGTTGAACAATATTTCCCCCACTGTAAAAATGTATTAATAGGCAAAAATCTAGCTTTTGTTTTATACTTGTCCAGGATAATGCAAAAGAAAACAAAACAGTTTTGTCCTATCTTATCAAAACTTAACCAAAGATGGCTTCTATTATGAGTGGATGAAAGCAAATGCACTGAGGATTGAAAATCCCCAAACTGCATTCACCGAAAACATTCTGCCAAAAAACATTTTGTAAGTGTTTTTGCGAGGGCCAAGCCCCCCCCCCCCCACATACCAACTACAAGGTTGCCCTTACTCAAAAAAGGTGGAAATTCTACTCAATCACCAACAGTGATTTCCTATGGAAGAACATTGACTGTTGGCAAGTTGAAGTTTGGGCAGTAAAAGGATAACACCAGTTATAGGTTAATGTATCTCTGCACTAGCTTTAAAAACAACTGCTGATTCACTGTTTTTTCTTCCAGTATGGAAAATGCAGTTAAAACTTTAACTAGCAAGTCAGTGTGTTTGGCAATTCGATATCAGTATAGTTTAAGCTCAAATTTATTCACATCTTCAGATAACTAAACAGTGCAACATTCAGTAAACATACACCAGATAAAACCAAGTCAGTGATGTAATATAACAAGGACTGTCCATAGAAGATGTTGCATAGTGAATGTAAACAATTACACAACCGAAAACATAAATCAAACAGGCATGTATTCAGGGATCTATTGAAAGTGCTCAATGCAGGCAACTTCCTAAGCCAATAGGTGGAGCAACCAGGATCACAAAAGTGCAAAAAAGCAAGATACAAAAGGATTGTATAGAAGCACAAGTGGTGTCATGTTGAGGGAACCATGTCATGTAGAGCAATGTAGACCCAAACCAGGCTTTAGAAAGAAACTTTGTTAACCAGAGTAGAGCATTGACTCATGTGGACCCATTCCAGGCTTTGTCCAGGGGGCAGTCTTTTTAAGTGAACACAAGAAAAAGAATAGAAAACTGAAAAATATGAAGAAATTGAAGAAAACAGGCAATGGATGATATACTGGTTTAGGCTATATGAATGTAGATAGCATTATGGCACCTGAAAAGAACATTCTAGTAGTAAAATGAGTAGGTTGATTTCCTATGATGTGTTGTGTTCATTAGATATTAGAATTCAGACAAAAGAGGAGTTGGAAGAACTAGAAGATAAGTGAGGTCAAAAGGGAAGAAGAACGTTCAGAAATACATTAAATGTGCTTGACATTACCGTAGTATATCCACATGTCTATAGCAGATTTGAAAAAAAAAATCAGAAATTTGTAGGATGGTTTCTGCATGTATAAGAAGGGACCATAGTATGCTTTACAGAAATTAAAAATATTTATTATGGTGGATATGAAAATTGCATAGACTGGGAATTTTAATATACATTTAAGAGCAAAGAGAGATAATAGTAGTACAGATTTAGAAGAATGCAGAGTGATTTGACAATAGGGTAAGTTAGTTTTAGGGATGGAAACTGATTATACATGTAGCCGTAGACGAAATCAAAGTGAAATTCATTATTTTGTTTCTTTTTAGCAAAGTACTAATGAAGTCAAAAGCAGTAAAAGTATAGTATATATTTTTTCTGAACATATAGTATTTATAGCAGAATCTGGTAAGTATTAAATAATGACAGACTATAGTGTCAGACTTCATACCCTATAGAAAAATGGATGCTAATATAAATCTTTTTATTATATCACCTGTCTAGGTTTGTAAAAGGCCAATAGTTAAAGAATGTAATATTTTATTAAAGGGCATAAAGAGGATAAATGTATGACTGAAAGAGAATGAATGGATAAAGGTGGAAATTGAGACTCTGTGGGGAAAACATTTTGATATAATAGAATGTTATCAGGGCTGGAGAAAGTGGATAGTGGGCCAGAATTAAAATTATAAGGGGAGACATGCTGAATGCAACAAATGGATAAGACGGTGTGAAAAGAATAATTAGAAAGAATGGTGAGAAGTTTAAATGGGGCAATATGACAGGAAGAGGAAAAAGGATACCAACAGAGAAAGAATAAGGTAAACTTAAGTACAGTAAGTTATATTAGAGAGAGACAAGCATTAGCAGTTAAAGGGACAATTGAAGTGGCAAACCCCTTGTTAAATAAATAGGTAAAGAAGGAAAAATTATTGCTGTTAAGTCTGATAGATTTTCAAAGAAAAAAAATGGGACAAAATAAAACAGATACCAGTCTATACAAAAAGACTTACAAGAATGGATAGAAGAACTATAGTAAAGGCAAAACAGAGCATGATTTTCTAGCATTAACAAAAGAACAAATTCAGGGAACAGAAAGAAAAAAATAAATGCAGAGCAACTGATGTTTTGAAGATGGTAAGTAAAGATTCAGCTTCAAGTTGGGGAGGCATTGTGTGTGTGTTATACACATTTGTTAGATGAAAAGAGAACTTTGGGGGTATTGAAAGAATTGCATAGAGATGGAGTACTGGATAATAAGAAAGCATAGGCAGTGTTTTAAATGGAAAAGAGGAGAGAAGAGGAGTTTAGATAGCTGAAGCCTACAGATTTTCAGATAGCTCTACATCAGCTGCTTGCAACACACTTGCTCATTCCACTTGCTCAGGAAAAGTGTTCAAACTCCCAGTAAGCCAGTCTTCTGGTTCTGTACAGCCCTTTCAACACTCAACCCTGTAAAACTCTATAGCCCTACAAGAATCTTAACTCTAACCCTAAAACTCCCACCCAGTTCCCAACCAAAGTCCTTACTCGCGTATTCTAAAACTACCACGCAAGCCTAAACTCCCGATCACTCCCTAAACCTAAAACTCCAACCCCTCTCCCTAAACCTAGATACTATGATAACTCTAACCATAAAAAAGCTTCCTGCTCCCTAAACCTAAAACTCGCTTTCTGCTCCCTAATCCTAAAATTCCCTTCACACTCTCAAACCCTAAAATTCCAGTTTCACTCCATCCCTACTGCTGCCGCACTTACCTCACTTGACCTTGAATAATATATTCAGGTAAGGTTTTGCAATTGTTCACATGATCTCATACTCGAGTTTGAGGGTTAATGGCAGTCTGTACTAGTCACAAGATGCTCAAGGCCCTGGTTTCAAGACTGTGGTTTTCAAGCACTTGGGACACAAGCACTTGTAGCAGAACTCTTTGAGACAGAATGATTATAATTAAAGACGACAAAGAAGTTGTTGTGCCTTAATAATCAAGGGAAATAGCCACTCCTGGCTAGTTTTGGTATTAACAAGCCTGTATCAGATGAATGATGGTTGACCTTATAAGGACATTTTCAATTGAATCTGAATAGGATGGTCCTCAACTTGTTGAGTCTGTACTCAAAATAAAATAACCCTACTTAGAGAAAAATGATCATCTTCCTTAAAAGGAACATGGATTCAGTAAGAGTTATGCTATAAGGTAAAATTCAAAGCCATACTTATGCTTGTCCTTTCAAGGACATTTTGTAGTAAGATCTCAGTAAATCAGAGGTAGCAAAGGTTGTTAGCTTGAGAAAAACTCTGGATGCTTTAGCTCTTCATCAAGAAATATTTAATGGCAGAGAAGAGCTGTTTTCATATGCAATTTTACCATCAGGCAAGCAATAATGCCTGACAGGATGTGCATTAATGTGTAATTAATGTCTGTTCAGGGGTGTTGTGATGCCTGACGCCACAGGAGGAGGGCATCTACAATCCTGAAAGGACATTAATTATACATTAACACACAACCTGGAAGGCAGCTTAGCAAGTGTAAAATAACAGCTTGATTGATCTCGCTTTCACTCACATGCGCGCATACACTCACACACACTGACATAAACACACACACACACACACACACACACACACACACACACACACACACACACACACACACACACACACACACACACACACACACACACACACACACACACACACACACACACACACACACACACACACACACACACACACACACACACACACACACACACACACACACACACACACACACACACACACACACACACACACACACACACACACACTTTTGTTTTTCAGTTTATCTTAATATATTTTACACTCAATAAACAGCAGAAGCACTGTTTAGCAAGCATAAAATAATGGTGACTGTTCATTTTTTTTAGTCTGAGCAGGCTCCACAGCAGCTTGATATGCTGCCTTGAAGCAGTGGACTTGTTTTTCAGCAGGCATTACTTGTACATTACTATCCTGCTGGGAGAACTTGCATTCTCCAGTCAGGGTGCTGATGTACAGTTTACCTATTTTCTAATTGCTGTTAAATAATACCAGTGAAGTGGGCATGTGGTGGGACTATTTGCTCATCAGTATACCTTACTGGTTGAGGCTATCCTTGTAAGACCCAATGGTATCCACCCACTTTGTTATATCTTAGGTGCCAAAAAAGAGCAAAAAAGCTTAGCCACTATCCAGAGACTCAAACTTACTACAATATGTTGTTTTAACATTATGATGCATTGCATATTATTCTATTAAAAATTACATACAAGTGAAAATATCTATGAAGGACTAAACAGTGGTTAAGAAACATTAGGTGAAATAATTAGGCTAAAACATTTGGAGAAAAAATATCAGCACTTTCACTAAAATGCTTCATCAGATCTGCCTTTTTATTGAAATAAAATCTGGTAGCTGATTATGGACAATATTTAATTTTATACGCCAAACTACACTGTGGCGACATGTTACAACTTTTATTTAGGTTATGGTGTGTGTCTGTAAGCTATGTGGTTAGGGTTTAACTCTAGTTCCCTTGTTGAGGGTTACTTATTAGGCTGGAGGAGAGTGCCAAAATTGGTTATATGATTGAGTTGTTAATCAATGAAGTATGGAAATTAGGTTATTAAGCTTGTGGGAAGAATATTGGGGAAATATGTGATATAACTACTGGCTTATTCAATCTAGGATCTAATAAATGTGTATTGTGGTGGAGAGGGAGCTGGATATTATGGGATATCGAGTTTGAGGTGGAACAGTAATCTTTTAAGGTACCGGTGTAGGTCTTTGGAGACTATAAATCAAAATAAGGATATAAGTAATAACAAAAATAAAAATCAGGATAAAATTAAATGTGAAGATTGTACTATTAAAATTGAGACTAACAATACGGACCTTTTATCCAGTCCTTTATTGTACTGGACTCTGTAGAAGTCGCATCAGCCAAAGAATGATTATAAAAATGTGTTAACTTAGGTGATACTTTGATAATGGAATATATTTATGATATAAAACAGAGACATAAAAGAATTATTATTAATTATTATGGATGTTGTAAACTATAAATACAGAAGAGAATGGAGGAATGTTACTTTGGGATATTCAGAAGGCTTCTTGAAAAGGTTATGCATGAGAATTGTGGGTGTTGTTAAAGTAGTATAATTTTACAGTGACATTTATAATATCAATAAAAATTGTAAAATAAAATACTAGACTAAAGCTATTAGTGAATTTTTTTCTTTCTTTTTTTGAGAGGGGGAAATAGAGATGACATTTGGGGTTAAGGAGATGTATAACCTGAGTACAATCTTATTTGCAATAGTTATGAATTGTGCTCTTCAGATTATTAAAAAACTAGACAAAGGGAGATGGAAAATGTATAAGGAAGTAAGAATTCTGATTTTTTTTCCATATACAGATGATGTTGTAGTACTTACAAAGTAATAGTACTTGTTTGAAGGAAGTAATTTTGATGCAGGAAGTGCTAAGAAAAGTAGGTTTAACATTAAGTACAGGAAAAAAAGGATTTACAGATGTAGTTCAAGTGAAGGAATATACTTATCAAGAAGGTAACCTGAAGCAGTGGGGCAAAATTCGGAACATTGTATACTTATAAGTAGGGGGGGAGCACAGAAGAAGTGAAGGATATTTTAAACATGTGGAGAGCTTTCAAAGTGTCTTTTCAGAAGATGAAGGTATATATAATGAATACTGTTATAATTATTGGGCATAGATAGCTTACAGATGAATCAGAAAAGATGGCATTGAAAATGGTGTTTTGGGGAGACCAGAGTTATTCTATTATGGTCGAAAATTATTTATTTATTTTTACAACTTTACAGATATTGACATTTATAAATCAGGAGACCAAATCTGTACTGAAATATACTGTGGTATAAATATGAAGCTTTTGGGAAGAAAAGTAAAGGGGAAAGTGAAAAATATTAGTTAAAATAAAATATTTTATGATTATGAAAATAAAATAAAATGATGAAACCTAGCAGTAGGTAAGGTTTGCGAAGGTAGTGTACAAAGTATAAAGAAATAATGGAAAGGTTTTATTCGCTTGAGGTTTGAGATGTGGTATCTAATGTGAAGAAGAAGAGTGTTAAAAGAAGGCAAAGCACATTTAGAAAGTTAGTGAATGGAATTTTTTTTAACTATAAACAGATAGAAGAATAATTATGTTTACTTCATTGGTGAGGAGAGGAACGGGGAAATTAAAAAGAAGTTATGTACTCACCATAACATTCCATGTTTGTAGTCCATCTCACCCTTCATTCTTACATATGGGATCGGTGCCGATCCTTGGCTCCGACTTGGCTTATTTGCAAACTGGAAGACTTCTGGTTTGCTCGTGGTTAGGTAGGTATCCCATGGTGCACCAGTACAATCCCCAGATCTTGTTCGCTGCTAACTAGAAGAAATAATAACAACATACAGAAAGAAGCCAATACTAAAAGGTCTCCATAAATAATGAACCTAACATTTTTCTGTCTCCAGATACTTCTACGATGGGCGCAGGAGGGCGGGTTTGTAAGAATGAAGGGTGAGATGGACTACAAACATGGAACGTTATGGTGAGTACATAAATTTTTTATGTTCTGTAGTCTTATCTCACCTTCATTCTTACAATGGGACAGCATCCCTAGCGCCTTATTCTTGGGTGGCTCAAGGAAAAATACTCCTGAGTACCGTGGAACCAAAAGATGTTCTACCCCTAGTGGAAGGTTTATGAGAAGACGTAAGGATATGAGTCACGGAAGGCGAGAAGTCGTGAAGCCTGACTAGGGATGGAACTGGAGCAGCCATGCTGTCAAACTGAGGGTGTGTAAGGAGGGGTGAAGTGAACCTGACATGTGAGTCAACAGGTCTGGAACTGGGTCCAGAATCCAAGGATCGTCCAGGAGAAGAGGCCCAGGGAAGGGGAACCAAACCTGAAAAGGCCAGTAAGGAGCAATGAGGATTAGTTTGCTTCCCAGCCATTTTGCTTTCTGAATAACCTTGGTAATGAGAGGAAAGGGAAGAAAAGCATACAGGAGACCCAGGGACCAATTGTGAGCAAGTGCGTCTCTCTGTGACTCCCCCGGAGGGGGGATGAGGGAGAAGTAGCTGCTGCATTTGGCATTGATTATGCTGGCAAAGCGATTGCAGCAAGGCTGTTCCCATCTGCAGAAAATCTGTTCCGCTGTTTCCTGTTTCAGAGACCACTTGTGAGGCATCAGGACTGCCCGGCTGACCTTGTCGGCTATCACATTGGTCGTCCCTGGAATGTGCGTTGCCACTAGAAAATGCTGGGAAGATATCGCCTATTTCCAAACTCGTATGGCCTCTCGATAGAGTGAGTAAGACCTGGTTTTGCCCTGTTTGTTGATCTACCATACTACCGATATGTTGTCTGATTGTATTGCAATAGTCACCAGAGGAAGAAGGTTGTGAAGTGCTTGCAATGCCTGGAGTACCGTCCTTATCTTTAGAACATTGATATGCAGGTGAGCCTCGTAATCTTGCCATGTGCCTTGGAGAGTCCTGCCTAGATAATTCCCCCCCCACCCTATCTGTGAGGCATCCGTGGTCACAGTGGCAATGGGTTGGTGAGGAACAAATGAAGCGCCCATGGTCAGCTGACTGGGTAATGTCCACCAAAGGAGGGTCTTCTTGCAAGATTCTGTCAACAGAATGTAATGGGAAAATGGAAGATGCTGAAAGGACCATTGGGATGACAAAAGCCACTGAAGAATTCTAATGTGTAACCTGGCTAGTGACAATAATAGTGTGGTGGAAGCCATGGTCCATAGGAGCTGCAGCATAATCTTGGCTTTGACCTTCCGTAAGGGGAGAAGATGCTGAATTTGAAGAACCAGGTTCTGTGCCCTTTTGGCAGGATGATGAGCCACCATGTATACTGTGTCTATCTATGTGCCTATAAAAATCACAGATTGAGAGGGCAATAAGGCAGATTTTTCCCAATTTATAGAAATTCCCAGCTGGGCACAAAGTTGAATAGTAGTGTCCCTGTTCTGAAGGAGTAGATGCCTGGTGGGGGCAGTCAAGAGCCAGTCATCCAAATACAGAAACACCTGGAATCCTCGACATTTCAGGTGAGCTGTCACTACTGCCATACAGTTGGTGAACACCCTGGGGGCTGTGGTAAAACCAAAGGGCAGAGCACGGAACTGGAAGTGACTGGCTCCCAGACGGAAGCGTAGATGACTCCTTGACGCCCTGTCCATTTTTATGTGGTAGTCAGAATCTTGGAGATCTATTGAGCACATTCAATTGTCTTTCCCTAACAACGGGAGTATAGACTGCAGTGTTACCATCCAGAACTTGTCTTTCTTTACTAATTTGTTCAATCTGCTAAGGTCCAGAATGGGCCTCCAGTCCCCTGTACGTTTTGGCACTAAAAATAATCTGGAGTAAGTTCCGGATCCTATTTGGTCTGCTGGGATGGTTTGGATGACTCTTTTTGACAGCAACTTGTTGACCTCCACAGTTGTCTGATCCCTGTGATTGGGTGGAACATCTGGGATCTTCTTGGGAACAAAAGCTGGAAGAGAAAAGGGTATGACATAACCTCTGATAATAATTCTTTGTACCCACTTGTCTTGAGTGATACTTAGCCAAGCTTCCGGATACAAAGAAATGCAACCCCCGACTGGCCCCAGAGATGCATAGTCGGGCCCCACATCAGGAGCGCTGGTAAGGCTGGCCCCAAAAGGAATTGTGACCTCCCTGGTTTTGCAGACTGCCCCTGCTCCTAGGGAGATGTTTATCATTTCCTACTCCTCCTCTGCCTCTGAAGAGGAGTCACCCTGTGCCTTCTGAAAAAACCTCTGGGACTTCTTGAACTACATCTGACCACCCCTCTGACCCTTAGGGTATGGTCTAGAGGGAAAAGTAAAACATACTCCCACGGCAGAGAGTGTTTTTCCTTTTTGCTCGCACCGGGTGAGAGTGTCCTTTACCTTGGATCCAAACAATGAGGAACCGTCGAAGGGGGCGTTGGTAAAGGTAGACTTAAATGGTTCCACAAAGTTACACAAATGCATCCAGGAATGACATCTTAGGGAAATTCCTGAACCTACTGCTCTACTCACTCCATCGGCTGCATATGAAATAAGCTGCATGGAAGAGTTGATGATAGAGTTCAAGGTGGACACCTGAGTAGATACCTTGTCAGGGACTCCCTCAGTACATGTACCTTGCAATGGGTCTCCTAACTCTTTAAGGAGATCTCTCTGAAGCCTCGTAAAGTGAGTAAGGTAATTCAGTGATCTAAGGGTAAATGCCGCTGAAGAAAAGATACGCTTCCCATACCAGTCCATTGTTCCAGACACCTTATTCAGCGGATGAACAGAAGAAGTCTCAGCTAGCTCCTTTTTAGTGGCCGCCGCCACCACCATAGCATCTACAGGAATACCTTTAGACAAAAAATCATTTCCTGGAGGGGCAGAAAGAAACTTGTTCGGTCGCCTGGGTACTGGCTCCATGGCATCAGGAGTATCCCACACCTTTAGACTAACTAAATCCATCAGTTCATCAAAGGGTGGAGACACCCAAGAGGCAGAAGATTGAGACCCAAAAGCCTTCAGGTACACAGACTCCTCATCAGAAGGGGTGACAGTGGGCCAGTTGCACCTCTAAGGATTTCCAGGATGTCTACGAAGGAGATATCATCAGAGGACAACTTCCGGGAACCTTCCAACTCCTCGAGGTCAGTGTCAGATGTCAAAGACTCATCCTGGGAGTTGACATGCTTCCTCTTACAAGTCCTTTTCCACGGGGGCTCCTCAGAAGGACATTCCAGGGAGGTCTTGGAAGAGTGGGGGCCACCAGCCAGTGGCTCCTGAGGCTGAGGGTCTCTGCTGTCTCTGGAGGGAGTAGGAGCTGAGACAAAAGTAGGTGCTTTAGGGGGAAGAGTGCCGGTACCTCTGGTAGGAGCTGACGATTAGGACAGCACACTCCTCATCATCTCGAATGCTGACCTCTCTGGCTCCGAGGACCTCCCCAGCTCCGAGGAGACTGAGCATACCGTCGGCTCCAGAGCCATCGGCTCCGAGATAGACAGAGGGTCTGAACTCACCCTAGCCGAAACGCCGAGAGGAAGACTCGGAACCGAAGAAGTTTGGTTCCAAGCATCCCTGTTGGGGCCAACTGGAGAGCTTCGGCCCCTAGACACTGCAGACGGCACCGAAAGTGTCAGAGCAGAACTTGGCTCTGAAACAGTCACAGGGGGAGCTGGAGCCGAAAGTTCCACCAGTGGTACCAAGCACTCCGGCTCGGAAAGACCAGCATGGCTTAGAGGAGGAATTATCACAGAGGGTTGAACGGACTCGAATGGCTCCAGAACCGACTGGGTCGGAGCCAACAACAATTTAGGCAAAGCAGATGACTTCAAATGTCTCAGCACTACCCTCTCCAGATCTTCTTCCGATAAAATCCTGGATGACAGTAGGAGATCGGGATCTCTGAGGTATAGGAGACTTCAATCACAAGGAGGCCAGTAGAGCGTCCATAGACCGGCTCCAAGAAACAGTCTCAGTAGTGTCATTGGTCGGCTCCAAAATACTTGGAACCGACCCTGCAATAACAATACTGCTCTCAGTCGCCCCCAAGGTCTGTGGAGCCGATGAGACAGTGGACTTCTCTGATTTTGAAATTTTAAGAGGTGGCTCTAAGACACCAGCCGGTGCTGAGGATGGCCTCTTAGAAGATTTTGAATTTCCCTTAGTGGATTTTGAAGATGATGAGGAACTAGACAAATCTTCCTCAAAGGAAGGTTTAAGAAGACCTTTTAGGATGAGCTTGTTCTTTCTTTCCTGCAACACACTAGGACTGAAAGCATGACAAAATAAACAGGTCTCCTGTAAATGGATAGCCCCTAAACAGTAAATGCAGTTACCGTGACCATCCATTATAGACATTTTTTGAGAGCACTTAATACATTTCTTAAAGCCGGATGGCTTACGATCCTTGCTCTCTTTAAACATTCTGCAGCAGAGGACACACACACACACACAGAGAAAAAGAAGAAACAGGACTAGGTCTTCTAATTTAAAGGGGCCTAGCCCTGCAGGAAGGAAAAGACACCACGAGGACTAGGTCCCCTAAATTAAATGGGCCTAGACAAGGCAAGGAAGAGATAAGGTCTTCTAACTGAAACAGACCTAGAAAGTTGGAGAAAGTAGAAAGTATCACACACTCAAACAGTAATCAAAGTAATAAGTGGGAATTCGCAAAAACTCAAGCTTATGCCAAGAACAAACAGAACGTAGTTCTGTTAACAATAATAGCAAATCCAATGATGCTGACAACAAGCTAATTAATGCAGCTAATTAGCAAGCGGGAAACTGCCAAAAACTCTAGCTATCTTATTAACACACACAGTCTAACAGTACACAAAAGGTGCCTACACTCCTAATTCTATGAATAAACCAGTACACAGGATACCAACTAAGTTAAAAGGGGCCAAAGGCTAAAAATTGAACTAAATGGTGCAAGTAAAAGCTAACTACACTAATAATAACTACGCTAACTGATTAACTATAAGCAGTAACAGTTTTAACTATTTTAAACTATTTTAAACTAAACAGAGCCAAGAAATCTGGTAAAAGTGGAAATAAATGCAATCACTTAGCCAGAGCCAAAGAGAAGCACAACCAAATTCGTCGACGCGACAAACGAGATCTGGAGATTGTATTGGTGCACCATGGGATACCTACCTAGCCACGAGCCAACCAGAAGTCTTCCAGCTTGTAAATAGGCTGAGTCGGAGCCGATCCCATACGTAAGAATGAAGGTGAGACAGGACTACAAAACACCATGTATTATTATTAAAATATTAAAGAATAGAAATATTTTGCGGAATTATCAACAAAAGTTTTGAAAGGTAAATTAGAAGAAATAAATAGGGATATGATCAAGTTTGTGTGCTGTGATCATAAATTCATGAGAGGAAAAGATAAAATATGGAAGATTCTGTTAAATCATGTATGGATAATCTGGAATGGGAGCTGTGGGGATGTATTACTTAGTAAATGTGGGACAACAAAGAAATGTTGAAAGAGATACATATTTTGGTTGCAGATCAAATGATGAGAAGTTTGAAAGGGTAAAGAAAATGAAAAATAGATATTTGCAAATAAATAAATACTGTTGTATACACATTTTGAAAGTTTTCTTGTTGTGTAAGAAAGTGTAATATAAGAATTTTTCTTAGTATTATGGAAATAAATTGTAATTTATCCCTAATCTTTCTCTGAGACATGCTGTTAGAATGTTTACATCCAGCTGAGCTACCACAGACTCAGCAAGCTGGGGTTTTGGTTTAACGTCTCATCTGAAATACGGTACAGTCAAGGCTGGAACATCCTCCCTGTTAATGCTACACTGAACTGTCAGTCCTAGAAAATGACTCCAAGTACATAATTGTCTGATCATTCAGTATCAAAGACAAGCGTGCTACCTGTAGAGTCATTCGCAATTATATGCACATATAATACAGAATTAGCCATATTTGAATACATTCCTTAGAATAAAAGATCTTCTGTCATTGTATCTCATGCAGTAGTAGCCATTTTGTGATGGAATGTGCAGAGTAAGAATTAATTGGTGTGTGTAGTTTCTTCTGTCTTACATTCATTTACATTACATTGTTACGTTGCCTGGGGTAAATGGAGGGGCACTCATTCACAGATTCTTAACAGATTTATTTAACCTGTTAAGATGGCATGGTTATTTTTTAACTTGTTAAGAAGGTGCAATTAAATTAATTGATTTGTCATTGTCTCATTAGTCAGTTGTATCACTGCATCATATCACAGCACAGCACTACAAAATGGAATGTATTATAAAGCAGTAGCATGTCTGATTAAGAAGAGTCATGAGGAAGAAAACGGCAATCAAACAAAAAAACGTGTTTTAGACAAGCAATTCTGAGAACAAACTATTCCTCAGGCAAGTCGCCAAAATATGAGCAAAACAAAACAAGAGCAGTTAAAACACAATGGAAGTGGAAATACTGTAAAAGAACATTGGGGGAAATTCGCTTATGAAACAGAAACACATTTTCTGCATCTTCACAGAAGGAGGGAAATGCCAATGATATGGAGAAAATACTGACTAAATTTGTGCAGATGTTGAAAACAAAAATTGTAAAGAACTTCAAATGCCAAAAGTTACAAAGCAAAAAGGGTTGGACAGCAATGAATGAAGAAACACACACAGTGCTGGTTATCCACAGCAGCTCATTTTCCACTAGTCATTTGAGTAATCCCAACGTACTAGGAAACACTTAATTTACTACAAACCTGTAAACATATAATTATAAATAATTTGAGAAACTACAATAAATCCAATAATCTATAGAAATAATTACAAAAACAGATAAGTAATAGCACAAGACGTAACAAAAGAATGAAGCAAAAAACGTCTAGTACTAATATGGTGTATATAGCTTTGTGCCAATAATGCACTTCATTTTATATAGGTAAAACCAAGAACAAGTTTAAAACAAGGATTTACCAACACCAATATGATATTCACAAGCTGGATGACAAAAATGTATTAGCCAAACATATTATCAGGTTTCCCATGCATTCTTTTAAGTATTCTTGTATAGAAAAAGTTAGTTTTGACAGGGGGGGCACATG
The DNA here is from genome assembly GCF_019279795.1 of Protopterus annectens. Lineage (NCBI taxonomy): Eukaryota > Metazoa > Chordata > Ceratodontiformes > Protopteridae > Protopterus > Protopterus annectens. Next base: position 1,094,160,431 of record NC_056745.1, read on the forward strand.
ACATTTTACTTGAATATAAAGAACTGATTTGGTAGCTAAGGAGTAATGCTACTGTACCCCTGGTTTAAATGAATCCATTACTATAAATAGTATTTTAAAATTAAAAGCTGAATTTGTGTTTTCCTAATGGTTTGTACATATGGGGGTATTTGTAAGTAGGAATTTTGATGCTAGATTTCAAAAACAGGCAAGGTGTTTATGTGTGTAGATGTTTATATGTGTATAACTTTATATTGGATGTGTGTATTGTTTTAAGGATTAATTGAGGAGTGGATTTTTTAGTCAATAATTGCAGTATTTAAGCTTAATTGTGATTTTAAACTGTGTTCTGTAGAAGTTTGACATTGTTCTTACGAAAGCACTCAACATTTGGAATAAACTGGTGCTTGGTGACATTTTCCGCTTCATTATTTTGTTTTTGTTTTTTGTTTTTTATCACAAGACATAACACTTAGCCTTTGTGTCACAACTACATGGTTGGCGAGATCACATTTAAATCAAGATTCCTTACATGTGGCAAATGAATATTTGGCAAGTGAAAATTCTTTGACATAGCCTAGATGGGCTTTAAGACTGAATGAGCGCCTGCAGTAATGAATACAGCTAGGGAAGCATAAAAACAGAGCAACCACTACTGTGTACAACCAGCATTGGTAGAAACAAAGGTGTAGCTCCTTTGTACAATACACAAGTTACTAAAAGACAGCACATGCAGCCTGTAAAGTAGTTAAATCTATAAAGGTAATTATACCTGACGGAATCTGAGAGCCAGCTCCACAAAGCAGGGAACATGCTGTTTGATAAGGCCATCTGAATAAAACACACACATGAGGTTTCATGACTGAAGGATCTGGAAACTGAAGCCCTTAAGTATTGTAGCATGGTGATGTCAGTTTACAAGTAACTTTGCTATTATCAAAAAGCATAGTTCATCGTGCTTCTGACTTTCCTCCGGTTATGCAACTATGTTGTATATATAAATAAGGGGTGTGGGAGGGCCGACACTGTGCAGTGGTTATACTGATTACAGAAATGATTGGGTTGGTTTTATTTTATTTAGGATTTTGATTTCTATGTATTTTGATTTACAGTATTTTTGTATGCAGCAGCTTTCATTATTATTATTTTTAATAGGAAGTGGTTTGAGATTATCAGGCTTCATGTTCCTAACATGAATCCTCAGAAAACATACTTCTATACATCAACTCAAGGAAGGAGCCAGAATAATAAAATGAGAAGTTAGAGTTGTAATGTCAGTAAAAGACAAGTGGCCAGTCCGGGTAAGAGTATCACTACATGATGCAAACAAGATGGACAGCTGATTACTATGTATTACAAACAGAAGGTAGAGCAAAAGCTAAGCAGCCAATCAGCAGATAGTTAATAAGATATCTACCTCCCCTGCTTAAAAACTATGTCCTAATATAGAAACACGTCCTTATGCTGGACCCTGAGAAACTGGAGAAAAAGCAAAGGAAAAATGACAATAAGGTATGCAGATTTCAAGATAAAAGCAAGTTGTACAGAGGATTAAGGTTCTGCTGAACATTTAATGAGCTTCCTCATATGGACAAGGTTACAGTGTTTGATTCCTTCCACTTCCTTTTGGTTATTCTGTGACTCTGGGAAAGTCACTTAACCAAACAGTGCACCTGGGTCGCCCATAAAAATTCACCAAGTGAGTTTATCCAGTTAAAAATGCATAAAAAAGCATGTCTTCATTAAACTGATCATGTGCAAACTGAGGAAAAAATAACTATGACATAAGCATTACAATACATACATATATACATATATATGTACACACACACACACACACACACACACACACACACACACACACACACACACACACACACACACACACACACACACAAACATGCACACACACACACACACACACACACACACACACACACACACACACACACACACACACACACACAGGTGCACTGGTACTTGTTGTCCATGTGTTTGGTCAGCATATGTTTGGTCTTCTGCATTTGGTTGACTAAACAAATGGTCAACAGGTATGCCAAAATGCACATTTCCTGAGTTTAGGGAATATCTCTTTTCCCCTATTTTATGTGATCTCAGTGTTAGTATATATGATTAGCAGGGGATGTGGGGCACAGGAGGGGGTTGCCCCCTGCAAGAAATGATGTTTTATGTTTGTTTTTTGTTTTTAAATATTGCATGCACTTATTTTGACCCATGCATAATGGCATGTTTACATCTGTGTTTTTGACCTTATGCAGTTGGCATTTTTTCAAACTGAAGTTAAGCTGTGTCAACTACTTCTGGTAATCCCACACACACACATGTGCATGCCCACACACACACACACACACACACACACACATATATATATATATATATATATATATATATATATATATATATATATATATAATATTAGAAAAGAACAATATTAGCTGGGGACTTAAATTTATCAGAAACAGATTGGAATAATATTGATTCAACAACATTAGTAAGGAAATTATTCACGACATATGTTCAGGAACAACAATTGCTTCAGATTGTAAAAAATAAAATCCCAAGAAATGGAACATGCTAGACATTGTTTGTATTCCTAAATAAATTACTGTTAATTGATGTCAAGTTTTACCACCACTGATGTGCACTGATCATAGAGTTATAAAGGTTGATTTGTTGCTAGATAATTCTGCCAAAGTGAAATCTGAGCCCATGCACAGAAGATTAATTGCAGATTATATGCAAGCAAACTAGTTACAATATTAAACTAATTGGAGTGATGTGCACAGTGAAAAAATGCAGATGGAATGTGAAAAGTTTTGGAAGAGAAATTGTTTGAGTGTAATAAATAAAAAAATGTTTAACATCGGGATCTAGGTATATAACATCATGGGGCTATATTTCCATAAAAAAACAAGATATCTTGATTACGGTGAGAGAAAAAAATACACTGAAGAGAGGTCTTAACATTATAACATATAACATTGAAAACTGAAATAAGCTAGTCAAACAAATTAAGCACAGTATGAGATAAGATCAAGAACAATTTGAAGAAAATGTATATAAAGATATTGAGCATAATAAGAAACCTTTTTATAGATACATAAGATGTGACAGGAGTAAAGACACGCAAATTGATAAACTGTGTGGAGATTCTAAAATGTATTCTCAGACACAACAATGAGAGATATATTTACAAGATATTAAGTAAAAGAGTTTGGCTCAACAAAGTGGATGATAAGTTGTCCTAATGACAGCCAGATAACCGCAGAAACTGGAATCAAATTAGATTATATTGAAAATGACTGAGAAAACTGAATACAAATAAAGCACAGGGATGAGAAAGAATTAGGAATAATGACCTGAGAACAACTCAGCAAGAACTTACTGTACCATTATATCAATTATTTACTAGGTCATATAAATATGGGGAGATTCCTCAAGATTAGAGGCATGAGTTTATTAAACCTGTCCCTAAGGGAAAGGAGAGTAGGACAAACCTAGAGTCATACAGACCCTTACGTCTACTTTCATGTTGTGATAAAGAATGGAGAAGGTAATACTGGATAAATTATTGTCAGAAGTGGATAGGTTGGGACTTGAAACCATATATCAGCATGCACATGTTGAAAATAGATCTATTGCCAACTGTAACATGATGTTCTATAACAATATAATAAGAGCTATGAATGAAAAATTGTGCTCTGATGTAATTTATATAGATTTAACTTCAGCATCTGACAGGGTCATAAAACACTAATCAATACAATAGAACAAGTAGGTATCGATGTACTCTTGATAAGATGGATAGCTGCATGGTTTACAAATAGGACATGGCAAGTATAATACAGCAACTGGACAGGTGAAATTCTTGGTTACACTCAGGGTGTCCTACAGGGCTCTGTCCTAGGCCCCTACTTATTTAGATTGTATCTTTCAGACCTAACTTTTTCATTTGAGGGGTTCTATAGGCTATATGCAAATGACCTGAAAATGGTTAATCTGAATACACGTGTTACAGATAAGGCGTGTCTGCAAAAGAACTTGACTAAATTGACCATTTGGGAACAGAAGAATAATATGTTGATACATACATAAAAAACTAAGCATATGAGATTTGGGAGACATAAATTGAAAGGTAAATATTTAATACAGCACACAGTGATGTCTAGATCATCTCTAATATCATCCTTTTCTATCCAGGTTTCCCCCCTATAAACCCTTCCTCAGCTTACTTTGAGAAACTACAATGTCCACAATAAGGAATTATATCAGATGATTGCACAATACAAATGTCAGCTATAACAGCATAGAATGTCATTTTTGGTGTACTGAATAACTTGTATATTTTTTCTATAATTTATTGCATATGTTTTGTATAATTTCTTGTATAACTTTTGTATAATCTCTATATGTGGAGCTTTTCCCCCAGGCCTCCACTGAAAATGGGTCTTATCCTATTTGGACTTTCCTGGTAAACAAATGTAAAATAAATAAAATAAAATAAATTATACAATGACTGGCCGGCAACATCGTAAAACGAGCATGCTGATTGACCAGCCCAACCAGCGTACCCGTTGAGAATATACAACGGAAAAAGGTCTGGTCGCCCCCAGACTTTTTTCCGTTGATATATTCTTTAATTTTAAGGGTTAAAAAAAAAAAAAAAAAGCGCAGACACGGAGATCTTTTCTCCGTTGTTTACTTTCTGGAGCACTGATGTACTGGGTATGCATGGGAATGCAAGTTCCAAATGCATGTGCAGTACATCAGCAATAACAAAACAGAGATGTCCAGCGGTGGAAGGACAGCACGGTGCCGTTATGCAAAGACATTATTTAAGAAAAGTAAGTATTTTTTTTCTTAAATAATGTCATTGTATAATAGCAATAACGTGTGGGTAATGCTGGATTTACCCACGGTTGTCTTTGTTTGGTCACTCAGGCTTCGCCTTCGTGATCAAACCACACCAACCATGGAGAAATTCAGCATTACCCACACCCAGGCATGGGTTATTGATTAAATAGGATAAATATCAACCAATTGGTTATTGATTGTTATATAACTATAGGTTGTAAGTCTAGGAAATCAGAAATGATGAAATCATTGTTTGTTAGTTACATCAGACCCAAACTTGAGCATGGAATAAGAATATGGAAACTTAATAAGAAAACAAACATTACTAAATTGGAATGAGTACAGCAGAAATATACCAAGGGCACCCATGGATGTGAAAATTTAAGGTATTATGGAGGAATATAGGGTGAAGAGAGTCCACACACCAGGAGAGAAATTCAGTCCACTTTATTCACCAAGAAAAACAAATTAACCCTTCAAATGATACACATTTTCATCTACTACCAGCAGCCCAGTCATTTGAAGCATTAATGTGATTTTCTTGGTGAATAAAATGGACTGAATTTCCCTTCTGGTGTGTGGACTCTCTTCACCCTATGCTCTTGTTATTAGTTAAGTGTTTTGGGTGAAATAGTTCTCTCATTGCTACTTCTATTATGGAAGAATAAAATATCTGAACTTGTACAGTGTCTCTTATAGATATCTAATAGGAGATCTTATTCGGGTATATAGGGCATTTAGACACAACTATCTCTGGGAATGTTTGGGTTTATCAAAAAGTACTAGAGGGTCATCAGACAACCTATGTAGAAGATTCTATAAGAATAAGAAGTGTACTGATTGGTTCTCTGAGAAAGCAGCTGATGCATGGAACAGACTACCAAATTACATTAAAACAAGTACTAGTTTAGATAGGAACAGCCTGGACATTTATTACGGGAACAAGTGTTTTAGTATATTGGCAGGCTAGAAGGGCATTAATGTCTGTGCTTGAAATATTTATATGAATTTGTATGTATGTAAGAAGTTCCAAGAATGGAATGAAAGTGATTACCAGTTGGATCTTTATGTAAGAAAGTCATTTTGTGTTTTTAGCTGTTCGTTTTGTTATTATTTTGCCTTTTTATGGCGATTTTCATTTGTTTGTTTGGAAGTTTCATGAGGCAGTATATATATATATATATATATATATATATATATATATATATATATATATATATATATATATTTATATTTATATATATATATAAAAGTCCCCTTTGAAACATCTAAAACCCATAACATCTAATTTCATAAAATTGAGACCAGAACATCTAAAGCCCATAACATCTAATTTCATAACATCTAACAGTACAAATCACATGAAAATGACATCCTTTCCACATATAATGACATATAATGACACCAGACTACCAAAAACACTTTTTACTATGTTTCTGCAGGGGGGCTTGATACAGTGGGGTTAAGAAATTAACTTTTTCCCACTGTAGTGCAACCTTGGAGTTGGTATATTTAATTTATGGAGGGTGTGAGGGGCTCTGGGGTGCAGGGGGAAATGTAGTAAAAGGTCTGTTTGGTAGTTTGGTTTTGTTATATGTGGAGGGGGTTATTTTCATGTAATTTGTACTGTTAGATGTTATGAAATTCAATGTTATGGGTTTTAGATGTTTTGGATTTTATATGTTCTGGTCTCAATGTTATGAAATTAGATGTTATGGGTTTTAGATGTTTCAAAGTAGACCTATATATATATATATATATATATATATATATATATATATATATATATATATATATACACACACACACACACACACACACACACACACACACACACACACACACACACACACGCATGCACACCCACACACACATATGCATGCACACACACACACACACACACACACACACACACACACACACACACACACACACACATTTTATGATGGGAATATAAGTGAGGTAACTTTTCAGGAAGCTAGTACAGCACAAATATTGTGGTCTACAAATGAGTTGAAAGAACATGGAGTTTCTTAAAAATGTGGGTAGCTTGTTCTCTCAGTAAGAACTGTGCAAGTCTTATAATACAAAGCAAAAAAAAATTAGAAATGATTACAGAAAACACATTTGAGATAAACAGTGAAATATGAAAGAAGGATGATTTGAGGAGAAAACATTCATGCCAATGTGACAGAATGTTAAATGGGCATTCTCCTGCACTGTCTGAAATGCATTAAGAAGGTTGTGTCACTACACAGCTAAATCAAATAAAGCAAACAGGAAGCAAAGCATCCAAAACTTGTGGCAACTTTGACTTTTAAGTTTTACGCAAGGTGACAAAACCACATGGGTTGTTCAGTTTTAAATGTGTGGATAAAAGCCATGCCTTCCCTTTCATATGCAGTCATAGTAGTGGACTGATGTGGAACATAAAAGCTATTACAAGACCAGTTAGTACAGTAAAAACAAATTACAAACACTCCACCCTTTGTTTTATATTTATCTTAGAACCAGTGTATAAACAAATACTACCTCAGATCTGAAAGAAGTGATGGAAAATCACAATAAATCAGTCTTAAAAAATAATTTTATTGCACAACTTGATGTTACTCCCCATTCCTTCTGCAATTTGCACAATGACCTTTCAGTAACATCAGTCAGGGTGTCCCACAGGGCTCTGTCCTAGCCCCTTACATGTTTAGACTGCATCTTTCAGACCTAACGTTTTCATCTGAGGTGTTCTACAGTCTATAAGAGGACGACATGAAATTGGGTAAACTGATTACATGTATGACAGATAAGGCATGTCTGCAAAAAAACTTGACTAAATTGACCATTTGGGTACAGGAAATATGCTGATAAATACACCAAAAACTAAGCATATGAGATTTGGGAGACATAAATTGAAAGGTAAATATTTAATACAGCACACACTGATTGAAACTGTAGACTCATTTAAGGACCTGGGTATATGGGTAGATTCAGCTATGAGTTTTTCTAATCATGTCAACCAATTGGTTAATGATAGTTATAGAACTATAGGTTGTATAAAAATATTTATAAAGTCTAGGAAATCAAAAATGATGAAGTCATTGTTTGTTAGTTACATTAGACCCAAACTTGAGCACGGAATAACAATATGGAAACCCTATAAGAAAACAAGCATGAGTAAACTGGAAATAATACAGTGGAATTATACCAAGGGCATCCATGGATGTGAAAATTTAAGTTATTATGAAAGACTAAAATATCTGAACTTGTACACTGTCTCTTATAGATACTTAAGATTCTATTCAAGTATAAAGGGCATTTAGAGACAAGTACCTCTGGGAATGTTTGGGGTTATCAAAAAATACAAGAAAATCATCAGACAACCTATGTAGAAAATATAGGAATGAGAAGTGTACTAATTGGTTCTCTGACAGAGTAGCTGATGCTTGGAACAGACTGCCAAGTTACATTAAAGCAAGTACTAGTTTAGATATTTTTAAGAACAGTCTGGACACATTATGGGAACAAGTGCTATGGTATATTGGCAAGCTGGAAGGGCTTTTAATGCCCGTGCTTGAAATATTTGTATGTATGTATGTATCAAGTATGTATATATTATTGAAATATAATTAGCGGGGCACATTTTGATGATGTCACAGCACCATCTAGCTTGATCTTTTCTTTTAATGCAACCTGATGAAAAAGATATTCATCCAGTTATGCAGTTTACTGTCTCCTATGACTTCCTAGAAGATCTGTAAGCCATGAAATCTAAACAAAGGGCAATGCACTGAATGAGCCATACTCTTTGAAACTTAATTTCATGGAATTCCTTTACATATATACACATTCTCTACTGGGAGATCACAGTTTCACCGTTACTGGATACTTCCTTCTTTTTATCATACTGTACAACCTTCTATTTGGCATATACATAAGTAAAGAGGTTTGGGGGAAGTACCCTATATG